>NC_080025.1:69668069-69971099 GCF_030020395.1 Manis pentadactyla | reverse complement strand
ATTTACACAATAATTATTTATAGAATTGTTGCCTGTTATATTTTTATGCACTGTATTATTCATAGACAATGAAATCAAAGAAATTCCATGACCAATGTTTAATGACTTATTCTAATAATCTATAATGATTCCTAACATGTTAACATTCACATAGATGAATATTGAATTGCGAGCATTAGAATATAACTTAACTGAAGAGAGACTTAGTCATTTAGTTTTATACTTTTAAAAAATGTTCAGAAAACACACACGGAGTCCAAGAAAACAATAAGATGGCATGAGTCTTTATCAACAATTACTTTACAAATGGACTAAATTCTCCAAAGATATACAGTGGCTAAATGGGTTAAAAAAAGAAACAAAACAAAAAAACAAGAACCAACAATATGCTGCCTACAAGTGACTTGTATCATCTTTAAGGCTACGCATAGCTTCAAAGTAACGACAGAAGAAAGATGCTGTATGCAAATTGAAACCAAAAGAAAGCAGGGATAGCTATACTGTACGAGGAAAATAGACTAAATTTAAAATTTTAAGAAGAAACAAAGATTACTTTTCAACAAAGGGATCAATTCATCAATAAGATGTAACAATCACAAATCATCACTCAATAGTGGAGCATGTAAATATACTAAGCAAATGCATCAGAAGGAAGAAACATAACAATACTATAATAGTAAAGGGCTTGAATACCCCACTTTCAACAATGGGTATATCATCTAGACAGAAAACAGTAAAGAAACACTGGACTGGAACTGTATACCAAATGGACCTAACAGACATATACAGAAAATTCCACCAAACAATAGTAGAATATATACTCTTTTCAAGCATGCACAGAACATTCTCCAGGATATATCATATCTCGAGCTACAAAATAAGTCTTAGCAAGTATAAGACGGTTGAGATCATACAAAGTATTTTTTGTGACCACAATGGTATGATACTAGAGACCATTAACAGGAAGAAAACAGAAAAATTCACAAATTTTTGGGAATTAGTATGCTCCTGAACAAGCAATAGGTCAAAAATATAAATAAAAAAATCTTGAAACAAATGAAAATGGGAACATAATATATCAAAGCTAATGTGATGCTGCAAAACTAATTCTAACAGGGAAGATAATGCCTATCTTACAAAAGAAAAAAAGATACCAAATGAACTACCTAAATTTAACTTAAAGGAAAAAGAAAAATCTCTAAGTCTAATGTTAGTAAAAGGCCATGACAAAAATCAGAGCATAAATAAATGATATAGAGACTAAAAAGACAATAGAAAGGATTGTTGAAACCAAAAGTTCTTTTAAAAGATCAAAAAAAATAATTTACCTATACTAAGTAGCTAAAGAAAAAAAGAGAAGCCTCAGATTATAAAAGAGACATTACAGCTAATAACAGAAACATAAGAACTTTATACTACTAAAACAAATATAGCCTGACAAATTGGATAACCTAAAAAGAAATGGATAAATTCCTAGAAACATACCACCTACCAGGAATGTATCATGTGGAAACAGATAATCTGAGCAGATCAATAACAAGGGAGGAGATAGAAACTCTAATAAAAAACTTCCCAATATAGAAAACTCCAAAACAAGTTTCACTGGTGAATTCTATCAAACATTTAAAAAATTAATGCCAATCCTTTTCAAACACTTCATAAAATTGAAGAGGGTAGAACACTCTCAAATTCATTATCCTGATACCAAAGCCAGATTAAGATACTACAGGAAAAGAAAACAGTAGGCCAATACTTCTATACATAAATATAGATGCAAAATTCTCAACAAAATACTAGCAAACTAAATTCAACAGTATATTAAGAGAATCATACACTATGACCAAATAGGTTGCAAAGGTGGATCAACACATGCAAAAAATCAAATGTAACCCTGTATTAATAAAGTGAGGGGAGGAGAGGAGCCAAGATGGCAGTGTGAGTAGAGCAGCAGAAATTTCCTTCCAAAACCATATATATATTTGAAAATAAAGCAAATACAACTATTCCTAAAAGAGAGACCAGAAGATGCAGGACAACAGCCAGGCTACATCCACACCTGCGAGAACACAGCGTCTCACAAAGGGCGTAAGATACAAGCTGCGGCCTAGCGGGACCTGAGTGCCCCTCACCCCAGCTCCCCAGCAGGAGGAGAAGAGTTAGAGCAGGGAGGGAGAGGGAGCCGAGGACTGTTAAATACCCAGCCCTAGCCATTCGCACCAGGAGCGCAGACACACAGTGCGTGGTGGGCCGGATACTATGGAAATGGGACAGTAAAATCTGCGAGTGGGCCCCCGCAGCCAATGCCCTTGGGACAAAAGAAAAGTGAGTGCTCAGACTAAAGTTGGGGATTAAAGATGGCAGCGTGAGAGGAGAGACAGAGGCTTCCTACTAAACCTGGATACAATTAGAAAATTTAATTGGCGCAACTAATCCTGAGAGAGCAACAGGAAGGAGGATGGTGTCAGACTGCACATACTGGAAGAAAAGAGCAGACCTCACTGAATGGGGTAATGTACCAGGGCTGCGGCTCCATGGGACTCGAAACCATCCCCCTCAAGCTCACCAGTGGGAGGAAGAGAAACAGAGCAGGGAGGGAGTGGAAGGCATGGGACTGTTGAATACCTAGCTCCGGAGATCTGTTCTGGGAGCACAAACCTACATTTTATGGTGCTTTCATGAGACTCACATGACTACTGGGTTGGAAAGTTAATACAGGCAGAGTTCCTGGGGAGACTGGGATTCCGGCAGCTGGTGGAAAGCAGGGATCCATATCCGGCTGCTCTGGGACAAAAACTTATACCTGTGTGCCCAGCCCACTGGCCAGGCAGTGAAGACAGGCACAGCAGCCGGGAGGCAGGGAACAGCTCTTTCCTCCCCCCAGGCACCAGTACCGCTCCCGTGAACCCCGACGTTGCTTCAGGGGCTGAGCAGCTCCAGAATAGAGCTTCTGGACACTAGAGGGCGCCATATACAAACATGAAATGCCAAAGGAACCTTGTCCAGAGTAAAATTATTAATACAACTCCTGAGAAAGATTTAAATGATATGGAACTCGTGACTCTTCCTGAAAGGGAGGTCAAAATAAAATCATCAACATTCTAATGGAGGTACGGAAAGACATCCAAGAACTCAAGAATGAATTCAGGTTGGAGATCCAATTGTTGAAGAGCACGATGGAGGGTATTAAAAGCAGGTTGGATATGGTGGAGGAGACAATAAATGAAATAGAAAGTAGAGAAGAGGAATACAAAGAAGCTGAGGCACAGAGCGAAAAAAGGATCTCTAAAAATGAAAGAATATTGAGAGAACCGTGTGACCAATCCAAGCAGAACAATATTCATATTATAGGGACTCCAGAAGAAGAAGAAGAGAGAAAAAGGGATAGAAAGTGTCTTTGAGGAGGTAGTTGCTGAAAACATCCCTAATCTGGGGAAGGAGATAGTCTCTCAGGCCATGGAGATCCACAGATCTCCCAACACAAGGGACCCAAGGAAGACAACACCAAGACACATAGTAATTAAAATGGGAAAGATCAAGGTTAAGGACAGACTGTTAAAAGCAGCCAGAGAGAGAAATAAGATCACATACAAAGGAAAGCCCATCAGGCTAACATGAGACTTCTCAGCAGAAACCTTACAGGCGAGAAGGGAGTGGCATGATGTACTTAATGCCATGAAGCACAAGGGCCTGGAACCAAGATTAGTTTATCTGGCAAGATTATCATTTAAATTTGAAGGAAAGATTAAACAATTTCCAGATAAGCAAAAGCTGAGAGAGTTTACCTCCCACAAACCATCTCTGCAGTCTATTTTGGAGGGACTGCTATAGATGGAAGTGTTCCTAGGATTGGATAGCTGTCACCAGAGGTAGTAAAACCACGGTAGTGAGGGTGGAGCAGCTGATTGTGAGGCAAATGCAAAATTAAATTAACTATCCCCAAAGTCAATCAAGGGATAGACAAAAGGTACAGAATTTGATACATAATACTTAAAGAATGAAAGAGGAAGAAAAAGGAGGAGAAATAGAAAAGGACCTTTAGATTGTGTTTGTAACAGCATACTAAGTGAGTTGTTAGACTCTTAGATAGTAAGGAAAGTAACCTGGAACCTTTGGTAACCATGAATCTAAAGCCTGAAGTGGCAATAAGTACATACTTACCGATAATCACCCTAAATGTAAATGGACTGATTGCACCAATCAAAAGACACAGAGTAATAGAATGGATAAAAAAACAAGACCCATCTATATGCTGCTTACAAGAGACTCACCTCAAACCCAAAGACATGCACAGACTAAAAGTCAAGGGATGGAAAAAGACATTTCATGCAAACAATAGGGAGAAAAAAGCAGGGATTACAGTACTAGTATCAGACAAAATAGACTTCAAAACAAAGAAAGTAACAAGAGATAAAGGACATAACATAATGAGAAAGGGCTCTGTCCAACAAGAGGATATAACCATTATAAACATATATGCACCCAACACAGGAGCACCAGCATATGTGAAACAAATACTAACAGAACTAAAGGAGGAAATAGAATGCAATGCATTCATTTTAGGAGACTTCAACAGGCCATTCACTCCAAAGGACAGATCCACCAGATAGTAAATAAGTAAGGACACGGAGGCACTGAACAACACACTATAGACATCTATAGAACTCTACACCCAAAAGGAACAGGATACACATTCTTCTCAAGTGCACATGGAACATTCTCCAGAATAGACGTTATACTAGGCCACAAAAAGAGCCTCAGTAAATTAAAAAAGCTTGAAATTCTACCAACCAACTTTTCAGACCACAAGGGTATAAAACTAGAAATAAATTGTACAAAGAAAGCAAAAAGGCTCACAAAGACATGGAGGCTTAACAACACGCTTTTAAATAGTCAATGGATCAATGACCAAATTAAAATGGAGATCCAGCAATATATGGAAGTAAATGAAAACAAGAACACAAAGCCCCAACTTATGTGGGACGCAGTGAAAGCAGTCTTAAGAGGAAAGTATATAGAAATCCAGGCATATTTAGAGAAGGAAGAATAAACCCAAATGAATAGTCTAACATCACAATTATCAAAATTAGAAAAAGAAGAACAAATAAGGCCTAAAGTCAGTAGGAGAGACATAATAAAGATAAGAGAATAAATAAACAAAATTGAGAAGAATAAAACAATAGTAAAAATCAATGAAACCAAGAGCTGATTCTTTGAGAAAATACACAAAATAGATAAGCCTATAGCCAGACTTATTAAGACAAAAAGGGAATCAATACACATCAACAGAATCAGAAACAAAAAAGGAAATATCACGACGGACCCAACAGAAATACAAAGAATTATTAGAGACTATAATAAAAACCTATATGCTAAGAAGCTGGAAAACTTAGAAGAAATGGACACCTTCCTAGAAAAATACAACCTTCCAAGACTGACCAAGGAGGAAACACAAAATCCAAACAAACCAATTACCAGCAAAGAAATTGAAGCTGTAATAAAAAAAATACCCAAGAAAAAAAAACCCTGGGCCAGATGGTTTTACCTTGGAATTTTATCAGACATACAGAGAAGATCTAATACCCATTCTCCTGAAAGTTTTCCAAAAAATAGAATAGGAGGGAAGGAACACTCCCAAACTCATTCTATGAAGCCAACATCACCCTAACACCAAAACCAGGCAAACACCCCACCAAAAAAGAAAATTACAGACCACTATCCCTGATGAACGAAGATGCAAAAATACTGAACAAAATATTAGCAAACCAAATTCAAAAACACATCAGAAGGATCATACACCATGACCAAGTGGGATTCATTCCAGTGATGCAAGGATGGTACAACATTTGAAAATCCATCAACATCATCCACCACATCAACAAAAAGAAAGACAAAAACCACATGATCATCTCCATAGATGCTGAAAAAGCATTCGACAGAATTCAACATCCATTCATGATAAAACTCTCAGCAAAACGGGTATAGAGGGCAAGTACCTCAACATAATAAAGGCCATCTATGATAAACCCACAGCCAACATCATACTGAACAGCGAGAAGCTGCAAGCTTTTCCTCTGAGATCGGGAACAAGACAGGGATGCCCACTCTCCCCACTGTTATTTAACATAGTACTAGACGTCCTAGCCATGGTAGTCAGACAAACCAAGAAATACAAGGAATCCCGATTGGTAAAGAAGAAGTTAAACTGTCACTATTTGTAGGTGACATGATACTGTACATAAAAAACCCTAAAGACTCCACTCCAAAACTACTAGAACTGATATCGGAATACAGTAAAGTTGCAGGATACAAAATTAACAAACAGAAATCTGTGGCTTTCCTATACACTAACAATGAGCCAATAGAAAGAGAAATCAGGAAAACAATTCCATTCACAATTGCATCAAAAAGAATAAAATACCTAGGAATAAACCTAACCAAAGAAGTGAAAGACCTATACCCTGAAAACTATAAGATGCTCTTAAGAGAAATTAAAGAGAACACTAACAAATGGAAAGTCATCCCATACTCTTGGCTAGGAAGAATTAATATTGTCAAAATGGCCATCCTGCCCAAAGCAATATACAGATTTGATGCAATCCCTATCAAATTACCAACAACATTCTTCAAACTGGAACAAATAGTTCAAAAATTCATATGGAAACACCAAAGTCCCTGAATAGCCAAAGCAATCCTGATAAAGAAGAATAAAGTGGGGGGTATCTCACTCCCCAACTTCAAGCTCTACTACAAAGCCATAGTAATCATGACAATTTGGTAGTGGCACAAGAACAGAGCCACAGACCAGTGGAACAGATTAGAGACTCCAGACATTAACCCAAACATATATGGTCAATTAATATATGATAAAGGAGCCATGGACATACAATGGGGAAATGACAGCCTCTTCAACAGTTGGTGCTGGCAAAACTGGACAGATAGATGTAAGAGAATGAAACTGAATCACTGTCTAACCCCATACACAAAAGTAAATTCAAAATGGATCTAAGACCTGAATGTAAGTCATGAAACCATAAAACTCTTAGAAAAAAACATAGGCAGAAATCTCTTGGACATAAACATGAGCGACTTCTTCATGAACATATCTCCCTGGGCAAGGGAAACAAAGGCAAAAATGAACAAGTGGGACTATATCAAGCTGAAAAGCTTCTGTACAGCAAAGGACACCATCAATAGAACAAAAACGTATCCTATACTATGGGAGAATATATTTGTAAATGACAGATCCGATAAAGGCTTGACATCCAAAATATATAAAGAGCTCATAAACTTCAACAAACAAAAAGTAAATAATCCAGTTAAAAAATGGGCAGAGGAGCTGAATAGACAGTTCTCCAAAGAAGAAATTCAGATGGCCAACAGACACATGGAAAGATGCTCCACATTGCTAGTTATCAGAGAAATGCAAATTAAAACCACAATGAGATATCACCTGACACCAGTAAGGATGGCTACCATCCAAAAGTCAAACAACAACAAATGCTGGCAAGGTTGTGGAGAAAGGGAAATGCTCCTGTACTGCTGGTGGGAATGTAAATTTGTTCAACCATTGTGGAACGCAGTATGGAGGTTCCTAAAAATGCTCAAAATAGACTTACCATTTGACCCAGGTATTCCACTTCGAGGAATTTACCCTAAGAATGCAGCACTCCAGTTTGAAATAGACAGATGCACCCCTATGTTTATCGCAGCACTATTTACAATAGCCAGGAAATGGAAGCAACCTAAGTCTCCATCAGTAGATGAATGGATAATGAAGATGTGGTACATATACACAATGGAATATTATTCAGCCATAAGAGGGAAACAAATCGTACCATTTGCAACAACATGGATAGAGCTAGAGGGTATTATACTCAGTGAAATAAGGCAAGCAGAGAAAGACAAATACCAAATAATTTCACTCATCTGTGGAGTATAAGAACAGAGGAAAAACTGAAGGAAGAAAACAGCAGCAGAATCACAGAACCCAAGAAGGGACTAACAGTTACCGAAGGGAAAGAGAGTGGGGAGAATGGGAGGGTAGGGAGGGATAAGGGTGGGGAAGAAGAAAGGGGGTATTATGATTAGCATGCAAAATATGGGGGGGGAAGGGGTGGGCTGTGCAGTACAGAGAAGACAAATAGTGATTCTACAACATCTTACTATGCTGATGGACAATGACTCTAATTGGGTTTGTAGGGGGGACTTGGGGTAGGGGAGAGTCTAGTAAACATACTGTTCTTCATGTAATTGTAGGTTAATGAAAGCAAAACAAAACAACAACAAAAAAGTGAGTGCTCTTTGAAAGTCTTAAAGGGAAAGGAGCCGCACAGGTGGACCAAAGCATCTTGGAGCACCCAGCCGAGCAGTTGGGAATCCCGGGGAACTCTGGTCACCCTAAACCCCTGGGCGGCAGTGGAGCTTGGAGGCCCCTCATGGTGATACATGGCCTCCCACCTGTTCCTCCTCCGGCGCGGCCCACCAAAACGGAGCAGCAGCCTGAGTCCCACCACACACACAGCAGCCACGCAGAGCTCCCTCCACAGTGGCCCGGGAAAGAATCAGAGAACCCGACTGCGTGCAGCTGCCCAGCACAAGCCGCTAGGGGTCACTGTTCTCACAGGAGAGGAAGGCCACAAACTAGCAAGAAGGGATGTTCTCCCAGCTTCCATGTGCCAACTTCCCACAACTACCTCTATCGCCATGTAAAAGCAGAAGAATTTGGTCCAGGCCAGACTAACAGAGACAACTCCTGAGAAGCAGCTTGGGGAGATACACCTAACCAATCTTCCTGAAAAAGAATTCAAAATAGAGGTCATAACCATGCTGATGGAGCTGCAGAGAAAAATGCAAGAGCTAAGGGATGACATCCGGAAAGAGATTAGAGAAGTGAAACAATCTCTGGAAGGACTTAAAAGAAGAATGGATGAGATGCAAGAGGCCACTAATGAAATATAAACCAGAGAACAGGAATGCAGAGAAGCTAACTCAGAGAGAGATAAAAGGATCTCCAAATGAAACAATATTAAGAGAACTGTGTGACCAATCCAAAGGGAACAATAGCCACAGTATAGAGGTACCAGAAGAAGAAGAGAGAGAAAAAGGGATAGAAAGTGCATTTGAAGAAATAATTGCTGAAAACTTCCCCAAACTGGGGGAGGAAATAGTCGATCAGACCACAGAAGCACACAGAACTCCTAACAGAAGGGACCCAAGGAGGACAACACCAAGACACATAATAATTAAAATGGCAAAGATCAAGAACAAGGGCAGAGTTTTAAAGATAGCTAGAGAAAGGAAAAAGGTCACCTACAAAGGAAAACCCATCAGGCTATCATCAGACTTCTCAACAGAAACCTTACAAGTCAGAAGAGAATGGCATGATATATTTAATGCAATTAAAAAGAAGGGATTGAACCAAGAATACTGTATCTAGCATGATTATCATTTAAATATGAAGGAGGGATTAAACAATTCCCAGACATGCAAAAGTTGAGGGAATCTGCGTCCCACAAATGAGCTTTATGGGGTATTTTAGAGGGACTGCTCTAAATGGGAGCACTCCTGAGGCTAAATAGATGTCACCCCAGAAAATAATATCACAGCAAAGAAAGCAGACCAACCAAATACTAACTAAAGGCAAAAAATAAAATCAATTACCCAAAAAGGCCGTCAAAGGAAACACAAAAGAGCACAGAATAAAACACCCAACATATAAAGAATGGAGGAGGAGGAATAAGAAGGGAGAGACATAAAGAAACACCAGACAGTGTTTATATTAGCTTAATAAGTGAATTAAGTTAGACATTAAGATAGTAAAGAAGCTACCCTTGAACATTTGGTAACCAGGAACCTAAAGTCTGCAATGGCAATAAGAACATTTCTTTCAATAATCATCCTAAATGTAAATGGGATGAATGCACCAATCAAAAGACACAGATTAATAGAATGGACAAAAAAGCAAGACCCATCTATATGCTGCTTACAAGAGACTCACCTCAAACCCAAAGACATGCACAGACTAAAAGTCAAGGGATGGAAAAAGATATTTCATGCAAACAACAGGGAGAAAAAAGCAGGTGTTGCAGTATTAGTATCAGACAAAATAGACTTCAAAACAAAGAAATGCTCAAAATAGACTTACTATTTGACCCAGGTATTCCACTTCTAGGAATTTACCCTAAGAATGCAGCACTCCAGTTTGAAAAAGACAGATGCACCCCTATGTTTATCCCAGCACTATTTATAATAGCCAGGAAATGAAAGCAACCTAAGTGTCCATCAGAAGATGAATGGACAAAGAAGATCCATCACATAATGATAGGACATCACATAATGATAAAGGGCTCAGTCCAACAAGAGGATATAACCATTATAAACGTATATGCACCCAACACAGGAGCACCAGCATATGTGAAACAAATACTAACAGAACTAAAGGAGGAAATAGAATGCAATGCATTCATTTTAGGCAACTTCAACACACCACTCACTCCAAAGGACAGACCCACCAGACAGAAAATAAGTAAGGACACGGAGGCACTGAACAACACACTAGAACAGATGGACCTAATAGACATCTGTAGAACTCTACACCCAAAAGCAACAGGATACACATTCTTCTCAAGTGCACATAGAACATTCTCCAGAATAGACCACATACTAGGCCACTAAAAGAGCCTCAGTAAATTCCAAAAGATTGAAATCCTACCAACCAACTTTTCAGACCGCAAAGGTATAAAACTGGAAGTAAATTGTACAAAGAAAGCAAAAAGACTCACAAACACATCGAGGCTTAACAACATGCTGCTAAATAATCAATGGATCAATGATCAAATTAAAATAGAGATCAAGCAATATATGGAAACAAATGACAACAACAACACAAAACCCCAACTTCTCTGGGATGCAGTGAAAGCAGTCTTAAGAGGAAAGTATATGGCAATCCAGGCATATTTAAAGAAGGAATAACAATCCCAAATGAATAGTCTAAAGACAAAATTATCGAAATTGGAAAAAGAAGAACAAATGAGGCCTAAGGTCAGCAGAAGGAGAGACATAATAAAGATCACAGAAGAAATAAATAAAATTGATAAGAATAAAACAATAGAAAAAATCAATGAAACCAAGAGCTGATTCTTTGAGAACATAAACAAAATAGATAAGCCTCTAGCTAGATTTATTAAGAGAAAAAGAGAATCAACACACATTAACAGAATCAGAAATGAGAAAGGAAAAGTCACGATGGACCCCACAGAAATACAAAGAATTATTAGAGACTGCTGTGAAAACCTATATGCTAGGAAACTGGAAAACCTAGAAGAAATGGTCCACTTCCTAGAAAAATACAGCCTTCCAAGACTGACCAAGGAAGAAACACAAAATCTTAACAGACCAATTACCAGCAACAAAATTGTATGGTAATCAAAACACTACCCAAGAACAAACATCTGGGCCAGATGAATTTACCTCGGAATTATATCAGACATACAGAGAAGTTATAATACCTATTCTCCTTAAAGTTTTCCAAAAAATAGAATAGGAGGGAATAATCTCAAACTCATTCTATGAAGCCAACATCACCCTAACACCAAAACCAGGCAAAGACCCCATCAAAAAAGAAAATTACACACCAATATCCCTGATGAACAAAGATGCAAAAATACTGAACAAAATATTAGCAAACCGAATTCAAAAACACATCAGAAGGAACATACACCATGACCAAGTGGGATTCATCCCAGGGATGCAAGGATGGTACAACATTTGAAAATCCATCAATATCATCCACCACATAAACAAAAAGGACAAAACACACATGATCATCTCCATAGATGTTGAAAAAGCATTTCAGAATTTCAACATCCATTCATGATAAAAACTCTCAACAAAATGGGTGTAGAGGGCAAGTACCTCAACATAATCCATATATGATAAACCCACAGCCAACATCATACTGAACAGTGAGAAGCTGCAAGCTTTTCCTCTGAGATTGGGAAAAAGACAGGGATGCCCACTCTCCCCACTGTTATTCAATATAGTACTGGAGGTCCTAGCCATGGCAATCAGACAACACCAACCAATACAAGGAATCCCGATTGGTAAAGAAGAAGCTAAATTGTCACTATTTGCAGATGACATGATCTTGTCCATAAAAAACCCTAAAAATTCTACTCCAAAACTACTAGAACTAATATCGGAATTCAGCAAAGTTGCAGGATACAAAATCAACACACAGAAATCTGTGGCTTTCCTATATACTAACAATGAGCCAATAGAAAGAGAAATCAGGAAAACGATTCCATTCACAATAGCTTCAAAAAGAATAAAATACTTAGGAATAAACCTTACCAAGGAAGTGAAAGACCTATACCCTGAAAACTACAGGACACTCTCAGGAGAAATTAAAAAAGACACTAAGAAATGGAAACTCATCCCATGCTCTTGGCTAGGAAGAATTAATATTGTCAAAATGGCCATCCTGCCCAAAGCAATATACAGATTCAATGCAATCCCTATCAAATTACCAACAGCATTCTTCAACAAACTGGAACAAATAGTTCAAAAATTCATATGGAACCACCAAAGACCCCGAATAGCCAAAGCAATCCTGAGGAGGAAGAATAAAGTGGGGGGGGCGGATCTCGCTCCCTAACTTCAAGCTCTACTACAAAGCCACAGTAATCAAGACAATTTGTTACTGGCACAAAAACAGAGCCACAGACCAGTGGAACAGAATAGAGACTCCGGACATTAACCCAAACATATATGGTCAATTAATATACAATAAAGGAGCCATAGACATACAATGGAGAAATGACAACCTCTTCAACTGTTGGTGTTGGCAAAACTGGAAAGCTACATGTAAGAGAATGAAACTGGATCACTGTCTAACTCCATACACAAAAGTAAATTCGAAATGGATCAAAGACCTGAATGTAAGTCATAAAACCATAAAACTCTTAGAAAAACACATAGATCAAAATCTCTTGGACATAAACATGAGCGACTTCTTCATGAACATATCTCCCCAGGCAAGGCAAATAAAAGCAAAAATGAACAAGTGGGACTATATCAAGCTGAAAAGCATCTGTACAGCAAAGGACACCATCAATAAAACAAAAAGGCATCCTACAGTATGGGAGAATATATTCATAAATGACAGATCTGATAAAGGGTTGACATCCAAAATATATAAAGAGCTTGTGCACCTGAACAAACAAAAAGCAAATAATCCAATTAAAAATGGGCAGGGGAGCTGAACAAACAGTTCTCCTAAGAAGGAATTCAGATGGCCAACAGACACCTGAAAAGATGCTCCACATCACTTGTCATCAAAGAAATGCCAATTAAAACCACAATGAGATATCACCTCACACCAGTAAGGATTGCACCATCCTAAAGACAAACAACAACAAATGTTGGCGAGGCTGTGGAGAAAGGGGAACCATCCTACACTGCTGGGGGTAATGTAAATTAGTTCAACCATTGTGGAAAGCAGTATGGAGGTACATCAAAATGCTCAAAACAGACTTACCATTTGACCCAGGAATTCCACTTCTAGGAATTTACCCTAAGAATACAGCATCCCAGTTTGAAAAAGACAGATGCACCCCTATGTTTATCACAGCACTATTTACAATAGCCAAGAAATGGAAGCAACCTAAGTGTCTTTCAGTAGATGAATGGATAAAGAAGATGTGGTACATATACACAATGGAATATTATTCAGCCATAAGAACAAAACAAATCCTACCATTTGCAATAACATGGATGGAGCTAGAGGATATTATGCTCAGTGAAATCAGCCAGGTGGAGAAAGTCAAGTACCAAATGATTTCACTCATATGTGGAGTATAAGAACAAAGAAAAACTGAAGGAAGAAAACAGCAGCAGAATCACAGAACCCAAGAATGGACTAACAGTTACCAAAGGGAAAGGGACTGGGGAGGATGGGTGGGAAGGGAGGGATAAGGTTAGGGGAAAAAAAGGGGGCATTATGATTAGCATGTATAATGTGGGGAGGCATGGGGATGGCTGTACAACACAGAGAAGACAAGTAGTGATTCTACAGCATCTTACTACGCTGATGGACAGTGACTGTAATGGGGTTTGTGGGGAGGACTTGTTGAAGGGAGGAGCCTTGTAAACATAATGTTCTTCATGTAATTGTATATTAATTATACCAATAAATAAATAGGCAGATAAATAAATAATGAATAAAGTGACTGATAAAAATTATATCTCAATAGATGCAGAAAAACATTTGAGAAACTCAACATATTTTCATAATAAAAACACTGTATAGAGGGAATATACCTCAATATAGTAAATGTCATACATGAAAAACACAGCAAACATACTCAATGGTATGAGACTGAAAACTTTCCTACTAAGATGAGGAATAAGACGAGCTTTCCCATTATATACTACTATTGAACATAGTACCGAGCATTTAAGCAAGAAAAAGAAAAGGTATCTGAATTGGAAAGGAAGAAGTAAAATTGTCTCTGTTTTCAGATGATCTTATATAGAAAATCCTAAAGATGATTAAAAAACTACTAGAACTAATCAACAAATTAACAAAGTTGCAGAATACAAAATCAATATAAAAAATAAGTTGTGTTTCTATACACTACTTTTTCAGATCATTTGTTGTTAAAGAACACAATTCCATTTACAAAAGAGTAAAGTATATTTAATAATACTTTAACCGAGGAGTGAAAGATCTGCACATTATTCCATTTGTCAAAATATGAATGGACTTTGAGGACATTACACTAAGGAAGATAAGTCAGAGAAAGACAAATATTACATGATGTCACTCATATGTGGAATCTAAAAAAGTCAAACGTGTACAAACAGAGTAAAATGGTGGTTATCAGGATGGGAGTGGGTTGGGGGATAAAACAGATGTTTAAGGATACAAACTTAAAATGAATAATAAAAAAGCCCTAGAGATCTGTCATTAAACATATTACATATATATAACAATATTGTATATAATTATCAAACTTGCTATAAGACTAGAACTTATTATTTCAACTACTAAATTAAATGATAATCATGTGACATGGTAGAGGTGATAATTATTGTTACAATGGCAATCATAAAAACAGATGAGTTTATCAAGTTAACACATTGTATACCTTAAATTACATAGTGCTATATGCCAAATGTATTTCAATAAAAAAAGGAAATTACAAGACAGTCATCAAAAAACTAGAAGACAAATAAATGTGTTCTTGGATTAGAAGAATCATCCATATTACCCAAAACCACATACAGATTCAGTGCAATTCCTCTCAAAATTCCAAGGATATTTTTCATAGTAAGAGAAGAAACCTAAAATCTGTATGGAACAACACAAGGCTGAATAGATAAAACAATCTTGAAAATAACACAGCTAGAAGCAATGCTTCCTGATTTCAATCTATATTATAGAGCTATAGTAGTCAAAACAATATGGTAATGGCACAAATATAGACACACTGATAAATGGAACAGAACCCAGAGCCCAGAAATAAGCCCTAATATTTGACAATGGAACCAAGAAGATTCAAAGGGCGAAAGATTGTTTCTTCAGTAAATGGTGTAGAAAACCTGGATAATAACAGTCAGAAGAATGAAATTGGACTTATCTTACACCACTCTGAAAAATTAACTTAATATATATTAAATTATTAAATGTAAAACCTCAAACTGTAAAACTACTAGAAGAAAATGGGGAAAGTTCCTTTGCATGGGTCTTGACAATGGATTTTTGGATATGGCACCAAAAGTACTATCAAGAGAAGCAAAAATGAACAATATTACATTAAACTATAAAGTTTCTGCAAAGGAAATGAAACAATCAACAAAGTAAAAAGACAACCTATAGAATGGGAGAGTATATTTGCAAACCATCTATTGGATAAGGGGTTAGTGCTCCTCAAATCCAAAGAACATGTATAATTCTCTGGCAGAAAAATGGGCAGAGGACCTGAGTAGACATTTTCCATAGACATGAAAATGGCCAACATGTACATGAAGAGGTGTTTAACATCACTAATCATCAGAGAAATGCAATTTAAAACCATCAGACATTAATTCACACCTGTTGGAATGGCTATTATCAAAAAGCAAGAGACAAATGTTGATGAGACTATGGAGAAAAGGGAAACCTTGTATACTACTTGGGAATATAAATTAATATAGCCACCATGGAAAACAGTATGGAGTTAGCTCAGAAAATAAAAATACTACCATATGATACAGCAAATGCATTTCTAGGAATATACCTGGAAGAAATGAAAACGTCCTCATGAGGTATCTGCACCCCCATGAAAACTGAAACATTATTAACAATAGCTAAGACTGGAATCTACCTAAATATACATCAACAAATGAATGGATAAGAAATGTGGGATATATACACAATGGAATATTATTCAGTCATAAGAAAGAAGGAAATCCTGCCTTTTGCAACAACATGGATAGACCTTGAAGGCATTATACTAAATGTAAGAAGTCAGGTAGAGAAAGACAAATACATTGTGTTCTTATTTAGAACTCTAACTGTGTTAGAGTGCAGACTCTAAACAAAGGTGCTCTCATAGACACAGAGAGTAGAATGGTGGTTTCCAGGGGGTGAAGTTAGGGATGGGGGAAATGGAAAGAACTTGGTCAAGTGAACAAACTCCCAGCTATAAGATCAATAAGTTCTAGGGATTTAATGTATAGCACTGTGACAATTAGCAATACTGTATTATACACTTGACAGTTTTTAAGAGAGTGAATCTTAACTGTCACCCCACCGTCCAATGGTATGTGAGAGTATGGAGATATTAACTACCATTATTGTAGTTATCATTTTGAAATATATGCATGTATCAAATCATTACATTATAACCTGAAACTTACATATCTTATATGGTAATACTATCTCATTGAATCTGGAGAACAATGACCCTTAAAGACTTAAGAAAAAATGAGTATAATTAAATCTAAAAAAATTATTTTGATCAAGGCAGGATAAAGGTGAACTATTGAACAATGAAAAATACTCAAGTAAATGCTTACATCCTGCTGTACATTGTATCAACTCATTTACATGAGAAAAATGTATTTAGGTAAACTTAGTCATATCTTAATGCTTAGTTAGGTATCACTGGGAATGAATATATCAAACTTTCCAAGGAAATTCTCAATTATTTCATTTGAGCATATTGCTAATTTGAATAAAATTGGGATTCTTTATTAAGGAAAACTAAGACAATTAGTGATAACCTCAGAACCATACCTCTCCTTAATTCATAAAACATTTTGAAAATTTTAATTTTTATCAAAGGACACTTTAGAATTTTATGATATTAACTAATTTTATTCCTCAATAAAACATTTACTGCATTTGCCCATTTATGTCAAAAAAACTATAAAAAATAACCCTGTAACTCTCAAGTGATTAAACATATATTATTCCTTAAGTATATGTTTTAATAGAATGTACAAGTCCTCTCTTCTATGTGAAATAATTTTATAAGGAAATATTCAGCTAGTACTGTAATGTCATTGCTAATGTACTTTTGTATTTTCTGCAATGATACCTTGTTGAGCACAATACCAGTGTAATTATATATATCTAAGCTGAACTAGAGTGCACTAATTATTTTTTCTGAAAATTACACTGGGATTAATCGTTCAATAAGCCCATAATTTCTTGCTCAATATAATATTAGATGTGCTGAGTAACTTAATTTAAATGAATTTGTGGATGATATCAATGAGGAAACTATTGATAATATATACAAATCATTAAAAAATCCTACTGGTAAATTTTAGGCAAGAATTGTTCCGGAAAATTTTACTATTTATAAGAATTATATTTGTAATATGATTTAAAAAATTAAAGTAGCTACATCTCTGGGAGAGAAAAAAAATTGTGATTTACACTTATATCCTTAACTCAATGTTATTTTACAACTTGTCGCATAAGGAAAATTACAATAATTGTCATTTCTTTCACAGGGATGTTAGAGATACAATATTGTAAGAGATATGTAATGATAGTTGATATTTAGTAATGAAGATACTTTCCAAAAGGGTTTTACTGTTTGTAACTTTTTCTCTTAAGATGATATAAAAATTTCTGCCTCATAAATATTAAAGGAAAATCTAATTTTAAGCTTATACAACATTCTCTTGAACATTGGTTGAAACATGTTTCAATTTTTAAATCAATCTTTATGATTTTTTTCTTATTTTTAGTATGTTCATACACCTTTGTTTCTAACATAAAATTGAATGAGAACTTATTATTTCATGATAATTATATCCACAGCAATCTAAAGACATCATGAATGACACAGATACAAATATGTATATTTCCAAGTGAAGTATAACATGTTCTTATTGAATATTTGCTGAATGAATAGAACATATTTTTTAAAAAGGGAAAGGGATAGAAGAGCAAATTTGGGTCTCAAAAACCACTCATTTTCTCAAATCTAATTCTTGACTTATGTATAACACATTCAAAAATTCTGAAAGAAATTACTCTCAGCTATTTTAATTATTCAGGCCTGTGACTATTCCTACCCTGGTAACAGTAATTAAAAATGAATTCCTCTCTATCCAAGTTATAATTAATAATATACAAATTGCTTTAAAATAATGTTGGACTTTATAGTCTGCCAGGATATTGAGCATTACTCATAATATTCTCTAATTTTGAGACAAGCTTTTGACCTTGACTAACTCAAAAATTACACAAAGAATTTTTGTTTTGAGCAGGCGTTATTATATACAAATTAGAAGTATGCCCTGAGCAATCGAAAAATGCACAGAAAGCTTTTGGATGCTTTGTATAAAAATATTTCAGGAAAAAATTCAAAATTCCATGGGCATATCACATCTCCGGTCGCCATGGGGAAGAGTGTTTTCCAATTGCTCTAGGTAGGGAAAGAAAGCCCCTAACAAAGAGTGACCAGACAGCTAGGCAGAAAAAGGGTTAATAGGGAATTTAGAGCAAAAGTTAACTTTCCCTACTGAGTTTTGCAGATCAAGATGTTTTGGGAAGAGGGGACATTGAAAGGCCATAACAGTTGCTATTTGCAAGAACCCCCTCACTGCTGCCTGGAAGCCCCCTTCCTGCTGCCAAGGACTGAGCATTTTGGCCAATTGCTATTCCTCTTTTTACACCAATTGGAAGTGTACTGAGTTTTCACCATATTTGAATACGAGGACCATAGTGAGACCTGATTTGTGCTTATCAAAGAGCTGCCCTGTGCTTAAGTCAGGGAGACTCTGCGTTGGGAGCTATCCCCAGTGTTGTTACTTGCCACAAGCAATAAACTTTCCTCTTTTACAGTCTGGCTTGTTTGAGTTTGATGAGCTGGTAACAAAGACACGAACCCCTTGTGTTTGGTTACAAAAGTTCTTTCAAAGTTAAAATACCACATTCAAACACATGAACACAAATATGACAATTCTCTCATTCAGGTTGTCTTTAATGAATTAAGAGAAAATACATAATACCTGTATTATGTATTATTATGTAATATATATAATGTAATATATATATGTATGCTTTTCACTCTAAGTGCTATAAGCTACCAACAAGATCCATTCATCATCATCTGAGGACTTGGTACAAAAAGGTTTTCTCTTGATAAGGCAGTGGTAAAGATGAAAAACCTCCATTTAAAATATGTTATTTTTCTGCTTCTGGGATCAAAAACACATCAGTAAAGCATTTGTATATCTACTGTATTTTAACTTTCAGATTTTTAAAATGTAGGTCAAGAAAAGCAAATAAAACAACTAGTTTCAAAGTGCCCCCAACAAAGAAATGTAAATAAATTTAACTATTTTTAGGTTATTTAGATTATTAAAAAACAAAAACTCTTTTTGTCATGGTAACCCAGACACAAACTCCAAAAAAAACCAAGAAGATATGTGCTTTTTATTACTGATGAAATTAATCCCTGTTCATTTTCTTTTTCTCTTCCTCTTTTCCTTTCCTCTGAATCATCATTATATCTATTTCTTTAAGAAAACCAAATTCTAATAGAAAAAAATGGACAAATAACATGAATACAAGTGACAGAAAAAAATAGGGCTAACTGCCTTTAAATTTAGGAAAAATGCTCATACTTATTCCTAGTAAAATAATCTCAAATTAAAATCCACATTAAATTTTTTCTCACCTTTCAGATGATGTAAAATCCAAAATAATTGACAACACCCCCTATTGGCCTTGCAAGTTTTGCAGGAGGGTTGGTGGAAAGCCATTATCAGAGTTTACTGATATATGGACAAAATGCCACACAATTTACTGGGGAAAACTGACAACAACACAAGACACTAGACAGATTTTTCACTTTGACTTAACAAATCCACTCCTTGGGATTCAACCTAAATATAGTCCTCTGCAACTAAGAGGGGAAAAAGATGCCAATGTTAAGCATTTTAGCAAATGTAGTACAAACTTAAAACAGTGAGTATGTTCAAATTATGGGACAATTTAAATTTTCAAAAAAATAGTACATCTACACAATGGAGTACCATAGAGCCATAAAAAAAATAGTGAAGGCGATTTATATGGACTTTTAGGGGTACACATATTGTTAAAAGAGCAAACACAGATAGCGGTATATGGCATACTACCTTTTCTGTAAGAAACTAGGAAAAAAGATATATGCACATATGCAAACAGACACATGTATGTACACACATCTTCAGATGTTGATTTTAATTAGCAAAGAAATACTGGAAGAAAGTTAAAATAAAAATTATCTGTATAAGGTAGGGGTGAATAAAATATAGGGTATAGGGTCAAAATGAAAATTTTCTAAGTATATTCTTATATAGTTTTGAATTTTTAGGACCAAGTAAATATTTTGCACATTCAAAAACTTCATGAGAAAGCTAAATCTAAAATTGAACACAACTGAAACAACTGAACTATTATTGGTCCCAACACTATGTCAAATTGTTACACAACCAGATAGACTGAAGAACAGAATCATCTAATGCTACATCCTTAATGGGACTTAGAAGAGAACTGTAGAAAAGGACCTATTTGAGGCCATTCAGTAATGTTATTAACAGTAGTATTACTGTGTGTTAATTGAATCTTATTACATAAATATTTTAACTTAAAATAGGCATATGGTTTCGTCCACTAAAAATGCCAAGAATCAATGATACCCAGAAGTAACACACTTTATACCAAATTCTAATGGATTTGAAGTACCATTCTCCACTGAAAAAATTCCCTGTAAAAATGCATGATTTGTGTGCAGTGTGGATAATGTAGAACACTAAAGAAGTTATGTCTAAATGACATAGAAGATAACTTGAAAGGGTTCCTGCTGTTCACAGTTTAAGCATCAACTTCTATCAAAAGATATTGTAATTTGTTTTAATACCTATCTATCTGGCTGTATATTAGCACTGTGTGTGTGTGTGTGTGTGTGTGTGTGTGTGTGTGTGTAATACAATGCAAAAAAATTGAGAGAAAAGGATTCATTTTCCACTACTGATACAGGCATTACTCTTGCTATTACTCTTAGGATTAGTAATTAAATGAAAATTAAGCATTTAACATGCTTTTATAGGAGTAATGTATAACAGTAAATTATGGCAAGTACTTCTATACAGAAAAACAATATTAATAAATAATAAAGATGTTTGAATTAGAAAATTATCATTTTGCCATCCTCAGTAAAATAATTGATTTGTTCAAGGATTACTGATGAATGTTAAAATAATTAGTATCATCCTGTAAATGAAAGACCATATTTTTAAAACAGAATATTGTGACCATGGCATTAACCCAGAAATCAAATACAGAACCAAAAGTATAGATCAACCTGATAACATAGAATATATACCAGAAAGATTCACCAATGGCAGATTTTTGAAAATAAATAAATGTAAATTTATTCTGAATCTAATCAAGCCTCCAGACCTAATTTCTATTTTAATACTGATGTAGAAAGTAGAAAACAAAACCTTAAATTACACACAAGAAAGCAATAAGATAAACTTACATTGTGGGACATTCTATAAGATACTTGGCATGATGTCAACCAAAATGCAGTTATGAAAATAGTTGGCAGCATTTCTAGATTAACAGACTAAAAAGACATAATGACAAAATTTAAGGAATAGTTCTTGATAGGAATGATTAGTGAGATATGTCCTTATTTTCATGGCATAAACTCTGCAACACTTAGATGTACACTGTCGTAATGACTTCAGATTATTTTGAAATTACATTTATACATATGTAAAACTCATATAAATAGAAACATAAATATGATACCTACATACATATATACATTTGTGTGTATGTTCGTGTGTGTGTGTACAGAGACAGGAAACAAATACAACAAAATATTGATTATTAATCTAGGTGTAAGTTGTGATATTCATTTTATTATTCATTCATGTTGCCTATGTTATTGGACATTTGTATAGAAAACATTTTAAAATGATAGAACAAACTGTTCTCAAGTCTACTTCTTAGAAGCACTTAAATATACTATATGTTGTCCAAACATGTTAAATAATTCAATATAACTCAGTTTGACATTAATTTTATGTGCAGAATCTCAATAGGTAGAATGTGCTATTCAATTTGAGAAGCTAAATAATTTCTTATAAATTATTGTGCTTGAATGAAAAGTGCTTAAGAAATGATTATGTTGGAAACAATGCCCATTTTATATAGTTCCTTTGAGATAGTTATTTACTATGAATTACATTTGAGAATCGTAAACTAGGAAAACCTGGAATTTGGAGACTAAATTTCCTCTAGAATAATGACTATTTTCTCTAGTAGACTATCTGCTGAGTTAGGCTTGAGAAATAACTGTACTAGATACTTTTCAGGTCAGGGAGTATATGGTAGTCAAACTTTGAATTTATATTTCATATCTCCCTTATAATTTAGATACAGTTTTAATATTCTCAAGTTCCCAGAATATAAAAAGTTAGTTGATTAGAACCAAGAAAGTGGGAAGGAGATATAGATGGATAAGAGATAGCCTTAGAAATTATAAATATACATCTATTGGTAATAGTGGCATTTTGCAAATAAAAAGTAAATAAAATAACTAATTAGACACCAGTCTAAGGTCATATAATGTAGAGGTAAATAGTCCCATATACATAAAAGGCCCCAAGAATATACCTTTACCTAAAAACTAATAAACAGAAATACAATAAATCTGAAAATACATATTCTAAGCATGAACATTAAGTATGGAACACTAGTGGGAGGGCTGGGGAAGAACAAATATATTCCAGAAATAATTTTAGAAATAATATGTCACAAGTTACAACCTGTGAAATTAGATAAATGTAGGAAAATAAAAGAACACAGAAGTATCCAAGTAAATCAATAACTGTAATACCCTTAAATATTTGATAGACATATTACATATCATTGTACTAAGGGCATGGCATGTAATGACTATTTTTGTTCCTTCCTACATTGCTTGTATTACCATGAATTATGCCAAATTGCCTTTATGAGTGAATAGATTCATGACATCTGAAAGTTAGTACCTGAATGTTTACTTATTCTATTTCCTGACAAAATCACTTAACTTTTTTCTATTTAAAGACACTTTTTAAAATGAAGATCATTATTTAAATTTTCTTTGTATCTTTTTTACAAATTAGTATCCAAATTTAAAATCACTCTAAAAAAGTGATTCCATATGCATAGAAAAATATTGCTGGGGCATATTAAAAAAGTACAAATAGAAGTATACCTGGATAATATAAACCAGATTAATGCTAGATTTTATGTCTACTTTTATATATTTAATTTTTCTACATAAAAATACCTCTGTGGCTTTTAAAAATACTACTAAAGACATGAGGAAGTTGTGTGATTTTAACACCTTTAAAAAAAGGCGATTGTAATATATGCCTCTAATACTAATATTCATGTTGTGAAAATTCACTTTTGTTTCCAATTAAATAAAAGTAATTGCATTTAAAAACGTGTTTTCTAGCATCTCCTGATGTAGTCTCCCTCATTCTCTCCTATTCAGAAAATTTATTAAAAATATCCAAAACTAAGATTTCCAGAGAGCCACTGTTAGACATGTCCAGATAATCATGAGACAAGAAATATAAATGGCTAATGCATACTGGAAACATTTTTCCTTAAAATCATGAAAAAAACCACAAAATATAAATACTCTTGCATTTCTGCTAATAAAAGTAGAAAAGGTTTTAAAGAAAGCACTTTTGGCAAAGATACAGTAAAATAGGCCTTTCTATAATCAGGTGGAAAAGAAAAATGATGCAACATTTCTGAAGGGTGATATGTAAAGTGAAAATGTTTGCATTCACTAACCTGTCATTTTAGTTCTAGAATATTTGTCTAAGGAAAATAAATTAAGGATATTATCATTTTTTTAACAGTTGGAAATTGAACTCAAGGTTGCTCATGGGAATAAAATGTAGAAATTGAAAAATGTCAAGAAATAAGTAATTGGATATATTTTGGAACATCCTATTATAAAAATTTACTCAGTCTATAGATAAGCAGTAGAAGCAAGCATCTTTGCTGATAGAGCAAATGAAGATGGCTAAGAAAAGTGATTCCATATGCATAGAAAAATATTACTGGGGCATATTTTAAAAGTACAAATAGAAGAAATATACCTGGATAACACAAACCAGATTAATGCTAGATTTTATGTCTACTTTTATATTATTTAATTTTTCTACATAAAATACCTCTGTGGCTTTTAAAAATACTACTAAAGACATGAGGAAGTTGTGTGATTTTAACAGACATATCCAGAACATTCCATCCAAATGCAGCAGAATACACATTCTCAAGTGCATATGAAAATACTACAGAATAGATAATATGACAGGTCATACAAAATATCTTAGCAAATTTAAGAAGATTGAAATCATACCAAGTATCTTTTCCAAACTTAATAGGATAAAACTGGAAATCAGTAATAGAAAGAAATGTGGAAAATTAAAAAATATGTGGAAATTAACACACTTCTGAATAGCCAATGAAGCAAAGAAGAAATCAAAATGGAAATGTACTGAAACAAACAAAATACCTAACCTATGGATGCTGCAAAAGTACACTTAACTGTACATCTCAAGGAGCTAGAAAAAGAGCAATAACCCAAGCCAAAGTTGGCAAATAAGGAAATAACAAGGATCACAGCAGAGTAAATGAAATGGACAAACAACAAATAACATAGATCAGAGAAGAAATAAATGAAACAATAGAAAAGATCAATGAAGCTACGATTTTTTATAAGATAAAATCAACTAACTTTTAGCTAGCATAACAAGAAAAAGAGGAAGAAGACTCAAATAAATACAATCAGAAATGAAAAGGAGACATTACCATGCAAACACAAAGGACCATAAGAGACTACTATAAAAATTAAAGGCCAATAAATTGTATAACCTAGAATGGGGTAATTTCCTAGAAATATATAATATAAGAAGACTGAATCATGAAGAAATAGAAAATTTGAACAGACCAATATCAAGTGAGGAGATTACAACAGTAATAAAAAAACGTCCTAACAAAGAACTTTCCAGAACCAGATGGCTTCACTGGTGAATTCTACTAAATGTTTGGAGAAGAATTAATACTAATCCTACTCAAACTCTTTCTAATAATGGAAGAGGAGGGAATACTCCCAAGCTCATTTTATGAGACAAGTGTTACCCTGATATCAAAGACAGATAAGGACATTACAAGAAAACTATAGGCTAATATCCTGAAGAATTAGATGCAAACATCCACAACAAAATATTAGCAAATCTAGTTCAACAGCACAATGAAAGATAATTCTTCATGCAGGCATGTTTTATCCCTAGGTTCCAAGGATGGTTCAACATATGCAAATCATTAATTGTGATACACCACATTAACAGAATGAAAGCTAAAACTCATATGACCATCCCAATAAATGTGGGAAAAGCATTTAACAAAATACTGCATCCTCCCATGATGACATGAAACAATTGAGTATAGAAGAAACATACCTCAACATAATATAGGTTATCTAAGACAAACCCACAGGCCAACATAATACTGAATGGTGAAGATTTGAAAGCTTTTTCTCTTAGATCAGGAACAAGACAAGGGTGCCCACTCTCACCTTTCCTGTTCAAACTAGTACTCAGAATCTTAGAACAATCAGGCAAAAAAACCAAAAAAATTAAATGCATCCTTTTCAGAAAGGAAGATGTAAAATTGGTTTTTCTTTATTTTTTTGGCAGATGATATGACCTCATAAAAATATTAAAGAATCCACAAAAATGTTAAAACTAATCAACAAGTCCGGTAAAGTTTCAAGATACAAATTCATTGTTTAGAAGTCAGTTTTATTTCAATATACTAAGAATAAAATTTCTGAAAAATGGCATCAAAATTAGTTAGGAATAAATTTAACTAAAGAGGTGAAAAATCTTTACTCTGAAAATTTAAGACTGAAGAAAGAAGCTAATGAAGGCACATATGGAAATATATCTCAGTTTGTAGATCAAAATAATATTGTTAAAATGTCCACAATACCCAAACCTATCTACAGATTTGATGCAATCCCTATCAAAATTCCAAAGCATTATTAATAGAAATAGAAAAACAACCCTATAATTATATGAAAATACAAAAGACCCTAAATAGCTAAAGCAGTTCTGAGAAAGAACAAAGCTGGAGGCATCACATTTCCTGATTTCAAGCTACACCACAAAGCTATAGTAATCAAAGCAGAATGGTACTGGCCTAAAAATAGACACATAGACAAATGGAAAAGAATTGACAGCACAGAAATAAACCCCTGTATATGTAGTCACCTAATATTTTACAAGTAAACCAAGAATACTCAAAAAGAAAAGGATAGCTTTTTTAATAAATAGTGTTGGGAAAACTAGGTAACCACAAGAAGAACAATTCAGTCGGACCCTTACCTTACACCATTCACAAAAAATTAACTCAAAATTAATTAGACAGATGTAAGACCTGAAAACATAAAACCCCTAGAAGAAAACAAGATGCTCACTGACATAGATCTTGCCAATGACTTTTTGGATATGACATCAAAAGCATAATGACAACAAGGGCAAAATTTTAGTGGGACTACATCAAATTAAAAGCTTCAGCAGAGCAAAAGAAAAAAATGAAAACCTACCAAATGGGAGAAAATATTTGCAAATCATGTCTCTGATAAAGGGTTAAGTTCCAAAATATATAAAGTGCTCATACAACTCAATAAGAAAACAATTTGATTAAAAAATGGGCAGAGAACCTAAACAGACCTTTTTCCAAAGAAGACACACAAATGGCAAATTGTATTACTCCTCAGTATTACTAATCATCATGGAAATAACAATGAGATATCACCTCACACCTGTTAAAATGGTTATCTGCAAAACGATAAGGGATAACAATGGTTAGTGAGGCTGTAGAGAAAGGGAAATCATGTGCACTGTTTCTGGGAATGTAAATTGGTACAGCTAGTATGAAAAACAGTATAGAGGTAGCCCCCCTCCAAATTAAAAATACAGCTATTATGTGATCGAGCAATGCCATCTCTGAGTATATGTCCAAAGTACTGAAGTAAGGATTTTGAAGAGAGATCTGCATTCCCATTTTAATGCAGCATTATTCACAAAATATGAAAACAACCTTAGTATCTATCAACCAATGAATGGATAAAGATATGCTATGTGTATGTAGTGTGTGTGTGTGTGTGTGTGTGTGTGTGTGTGTGTGTGTGTTTGTAATGGAATATTATTAAGTCATGAGAAAGAAGGCAATTCTGTCATTTCCAGTGCATAGATGGACCTCGAGGGCATTATGCTAAGTGAAATAATCAGACAGAAAAAGACAAATACTATATGATCTCACACGTAGAATGTAAAAAGCCAAATTTATAGAAACAGAGAATACAATGGTGGTTTCCAAAGGCTGTGGAGTTTGCAAGAAATGGGTAGATGTTGGTCAAACAGTTCAAACTACCAGTTATAAGATGAATAAGGTCTGGAGAACTAATATAAAGCATGGTAATAATTGTTAATAATATTGTATTTCATACTTGAAAGTTGTTAAGAGAGTAGACCTTAAATGTTCCCATCACAAAAATGAAATGATAATTACGTGATGTGATGGAGGTGTTAGCTGATGCTATGGTGGTAATCATTTTGCAATACATTAGTATACTAAATGAATGCATTGTACACCTTGAGCTTATACAATGCTGTAGGCCAACTCTATCTCAGTAAAGGTGGAAATAATAAATAAGTACAAAAATAGATACCCCACTCAATAAAAGTAATTAATGGAATATCCCAAATAATTGAATATTGCTCTTACTTTTTCTGTTAGAAACTTGATAAATCATTTAATGTCTATCTGCCTTCTCATTCAGGACTTTAAGAATACTATCAGATCATGGTTAACTATAGTATAATACTAAGTAGGGATGAAACTATGTTGAAAACAGGAATTCACATTACCCCTTTTTACTTCCATTTTCTTTGATGTCAATGAATCAATGAGAATATAAAACACACTAGACTGAGTTGTTTCAGTTAATAAATGACACTTAAAAAAATTAATTCTGAACTGACTTGAATACAGACACATGTACACATACATACATTTCCTTCTATGAACAGACCCAGCTATCTGAGAATTTTTGGACACTGGAAATTTGGATTTTATAGATATAGGATAAACAAGATATGGCCTATTTAAACTTCTTTGAGAAATACGTAGTGACTCCTTAATCACTTGAAACCAATTCAAAACAGCAGTTTTTAAAGGAGTTGGGGTTGGATGTTAATTTGTCATCATTCACCAAGTCGGAAAATCTCTTTCCAGGTAAAAGATTCAACTTTGACGCTATGCCACTTTAGGAATCTACTTTGCTTGGAAGTTACTGAGCCTTGCAATTCTTTTATGACTAGTAGTTTCACAGGCAGTTCATTCAAAGCATGAGCAATATGACACTATGTATAGAACTAACTACTGAGAAAGAAATAGAAATTGGACTATGAAGAAAGATAATGTATTCCTAAGTAACGCAAGCTTATAAAAACAAATGAAACTTTATTTGCAAAATATTAGCAACTCTGCCCAGAGTTCTTTTAAGCTTTCTTGAACAAAAATTTTTGTCCATAGTAATAAAATTTTGACAAGCTATTTGTTGAATTAAAGGATTTACATACTTTCTGCTGCATAAAAACATACCCATACAATAATAAAGTTGTATGTATAAGGTTTTTCTATTTATGTCCAGCATTCATATTAAATATTCATTAACACATATTAAGCAATTACTATGGCCTATATATTAAATGCAACTGTATTTAGTAGCATATAATTTTAAAACTACTGTCAGGGTCAATTGATCTTCAGTGCTTCCCATGCTTCTTATCACTTTACATAGTCATTAATTTTCTTTCTTTCCTAAAATGCATAATACACCTAATCTCTTTAATCAATTTTCCCATACACAATAGATTTATTAGATTATGATTTCTTTCAAAATCTTTTGCAATTTTGTCTCTTCCATTTTCATATAACAAAACTACTTACTTTCATGTGATGTACTTCTGGGAATATTCAGTTGTTCTGGGAAAATACTAATTTTTTCCTTTTGGATTTCTCAACATCTCTAGACACAGGCAGTTAATTTCTTCCTCTAAAACTATTTTTATCTTTAGCTCTGTGCATCTGAGGTTCCTAATTTTCTTCCCTCTTTGTGCTGCTCATTTCTCTTTGGTTCAATCCTGTTCTTTTCCAGACCATTGATCTTGGTAGTACTCCAGGGTTTTGTCCTAAAACATCTGCTAATCTCTTGCTACACAAACGATTTGGGAGAAATTATCCAGTTGAAACTTGAAACCTTCCAAATGTGTATCTTCAGACTTAACCACTGATACTTAAATGTCATTCTTAACTCTCCAGGTATCTTCAGGGTATGCTTATTTGCATATTTTTATGATCCTTGAAACTAAACTCATTACGTTACTCTAAGGGCAGTCACGTCTACCCAAGTTCCTGAGCAACAATTATACTTCCCATCCATTTCCCATTCCAGTATATATGTTTTCTTGCTTCTAATTACCCTGCAGGTTTCTTCTTTATAATCCCGTATTTAATTTTAAACATTCCCCCCATTCTACTATATTACAGAATGCAATTTACATATTTTGTGCCTTTTCCCATTATATACATTTACCACTCAATATTTTTTACTATATTCTACTTTTTTGTCATTACCTTTAGTGGCTCTTAAGTATACCTGTGCATGAGAATAATATGGGGAATTTTTTATTTTTAAGTTTTATTGCAGTTGTATTGCTAATATATAGCCACTTGACTATAGAGGTTAGTGAATATTTACAAAAGAATTGAACCATGTAACCATTATCTAGTTGAAAATATGCATTTCCACCACTACAGAATGCTCCCTTATGCTACCTCTTAGCTGATAAGCATTAGAAATATTAAAGCTTCAGTCCCATTACTAGAAATTTTAACTTAATTGAGGTGGGTCCTAAATATTGACATGTGTTTTTCCACACGAGGATATTTAATATCTTTAACGTGCAAAGGAAGAGAAGTATGCAGTACACACATTGATAGGAGGTTGTCTGGAGCACATGTAAATTAACTTGAGAGAGAATAAAGCTCTCAGAACATTTTGAAGACCAGACAAGGATGGAAGCAAAATATAGTTTGAGGGGAGAGCAGTGGCATTTCATGCTAGATTATGTAAAACAATACTATTACTTACTGAAAATATTTTTGGTAAATCTTTCAAGAATAATTTAGATTCAAATAGAGAGAAAAATATGCTTGTAGATATAATGAGATCTCTTTAGGAGATTATTAAAACATGCTTTCCATGCCTGTGGTGTTGCTTCTCTAGAGAATTTATACCTAGCTGTAGTAGACAATCAACCATTAGAATAACTGCCACATAACAGGCACCTGATAAATACTTTTTAACAAATATAGTGGCAAGGTCAGCTTAAATTTAATGTGACTACTGATATATTCAATAAATTACCACCCTTATTATTTCTCATTTGTATTGTATTTACATTATATATATATATTACATATATTTACGTTTTCTGTTCTTTGGTTCCTTGATGAGCTACTATTTTGTCCATTTTCCTGCTCTACTAATTTATTAGTAATGTATCTGTCACTATCCTTTTAGCATTTATTCTGACTAAAACATGGATGTAATATGAAATAATACTTTTGCATTTCCTAAAGAAGCTGCAGCACTCCCTGCAGAAAGTATAAATGCTTTCCTCCTTCCTTTTTTTGGACATTGTTGTTTTGAAATTGTTGTATTGTTGTATGTATGCCACATACAGTAATTTCCAGTATGTTTGAAACCCCACAAGCTTATTATCATCCTGTATATAATTGTATTCATCTAGATTTCACCACTGTTGCTCTATATGCTTTCCTGAATTTTCAAGCTTCCATCTAAAATCACTTATCTTTTGCTGAATGAACACCCTTAATTATTATCTTGAATGCAGTTATGCTGATGACAAATTCTTTAATTTTTTCATTACATGCAATTTTTTATCTTTATTTTGGAAGGATATTTTTACTGCATAAAGGTTGGCATAAAATCCCATCCAATTATCTTCTACCTTCCAATTTAAGTTGGGAAGTTAGTACCAGTTTTATTACTCCACTTTTTTAATGTGTCTTTTTGTCTTTGGTTTTCAGCAGTGTCCTATGATGGACCTAGATAGAGTTTTCTTCTTGTGTATGTTCATTGGTATTTATGAAACTTAGATTTGTGGGTTGATATCTTTCATCAAATTTAGAAAATTCTAAGTCATTGTATCTTTAAATACTCCTTCTGTCTCAGCATCTTTCCTCTGCTTCTGGTCCTCTAATCACACATGAATTAAACTTTTCACCGTTAAGTGTATGTCATTTACTTTTTTTTCATTTCTTTATGTTTTTATCTCTCTGTGCTTCAGTTTGTATTTGTTTGACCTTTCAGTTCAGTAACACTTTCCTCCGGTGTCTAATCTGCTTTTAAATCCATATATTATGTTCTTAATTTGTTTTCATTTTAGTTCTAGACTATAAATTCCATTCCATTGTTTTCACATCATCCATTCTATCCCATAATTACTCATTATGTAATTTAATTTCCTATACATGTTATTTTAAGCATCTATTTGTTAAGTCAATGCCCATAAAGTCTGTGAGTTTATTTCATTTGACACTTTTTTTTCTCCCTCTTGGTTTTTGTCAATTATTGTCTCTTTTTCATGACTTTAAGGAAAGTAAATGTTAAATATGTGTTTAAAAACTTACTGACATGGTTTGAGGATGCTATCTTCTTTCAGAGAGGATTAACTTTTCCTCTTCTGGGCAATGAGGACCAAACTAAATTATTTTAATCCAGTCATGGATTGAGGGGGTCCAAAATGGGCCTCAATCAAGACTTCTTTATTCCTGGTTTACTCTTACTGCTAGGGGCCATCCTTTGGGAGTCTACCCTGAGAGTATTCTGAATGCCCTGAACAGCAATTTTTGTGCTCTAGGTCTGAAAGACTACCAGCTGTTCTGTCTCGCTTTTCAGATGCCTCCCTCTAATTCAGCAAATGCTCTACAGCAGTGATTTTCAAATGGGGCAATTTTGCAACATCCTCTCCCCACAACTAGCAATATTTGGCAATGTCCAGAGATATTTTTGGTTGTCACATTATCTCATGTTGCTACTTGGATCTAGTGGGTGGAGACTAAGGATGCTGCTAAACTCCTTGTAATGTACAAGACTACTCTCCATAACAAATAATTATTTGATAGAAACTGTCTATAGAGCTATAGTTAAGGCACTAACCTTCCTAGAGGAATTGCAGCTTTGCATGTAGTACTCACAGTTTTGGGTCATTTCTGCTTTAAGAGATCATAGTTCTTCACATCTTTCCTACTTCAATACTTGCAAGAAATTAGGTTTTTTTTTTGTTTCAGTCATGTGATTTTTAAGTTTTTGGGGGAAGAGTTACTCTCTAACTGATCTACTATGGCTGGGAGAAAAACATATCACAAATTTAATAATAATTTTTGTATCCAGACTTATTAAATATTAAAAAATATTTCACATGAGAAAGAGTCTATGATGCTAGAGCTTATAGTGCTGATCAAGATAACTTTGGATTGTACAATGAGGAAAAATATCCACAGTGATCAAGAGGGTGGTGTCTAGTTTTAGCAAAATGATTGAAATGAGAGATGACTTTGAAGGCAAAGAAAATGTTTTATGCTCCCCAAATAATATTTCAGTTTTAGATGCAACTTCACAATATTTTTTGATATTAAAATTTTTTAATGATAAAAGTGTCCAGCTTATAAACTGGAAATTATCCCTCAATAATGGTGGATACCAGTTTAAAGCCCATCAGGGAACTTTTAAGTGTTGAAACACAAGAAGTTCAGTTTAGTTTTGTTAGCCCTCAATTTTAAATTTACTAATTTTGCTTTCCTTTCAAAAGAACGCCATCAGAATTTAGACTCTCAGGGGTAGTACCATGATAAGTTAGTTTACCGGTATCTCACATAGAGATTCATTGCTCCAAGAAAGGTTATCAGTACAAATCCCACTTCTCCCATGATTTTTTTCTTCTGATTTTCATGATTACATACTAGGATTTGACAGCCCAGGAACAAAATAGACCCACAAGTGTTGGGGTGCATATGAATCCAGTCTTAGGCATCTTGAAGTAGAGATGGTAAATGTCAGAAATAGCTGAGGCATCTTGAGAGTCATTGACAGAGGTAACACTAAAAACATGATTAGTGCAGGTATGGACCCAGGTCGTCAAGAAAATGTTTCAGAAAACCAATTTATAGTGAGAAAAATAAAAAATTAAATAAGCTCAAATTATCTATGGTAAAGTTCATCCAATAAAAATGGCAGTTTGAATCAAATAGAAGATCCTATTACAAATATTTGCCATTTCCTTAATTTTTTGTAAATAATGAAAAAACATAATAGTTACTATTAACCTTATGTTAATATTAATACAGTGGCTGATGGTATACAATAAAATAGGGTGACAGTTTTCCTTTTAATGTTCTCTCAACTTTGGTAAATGATGGTGAATTTGAGATCTAAGATAAGACTTTCTATAGACTACAAAATACTGCATTTCTTTTGGTATGAAATAGAAATGCTTGAATTGGTTTTTCTTTAAATAACTTTTGGAAGGTTAATAGGAAAGCTGATACTGTAAGCATAGATGAAACTGTTATTTAGAAATTTATAATCAACATTGAGAGAAGTCATTCAAACTAACTGGTCCAAAATAGGAAATTCCTAGTAACCCATGATTAAAAATAGGAAACAAATTCTGGATCTTGATCAATTCTCAATTCTTGTGTTATACAACACAGGGTTGGACTATTTATTGCTCTGTATTGTTTGCTCCTTTTAAAAATATTTTTCTGATAGTGTCCTTTTAACCCTTTAATGGCCCATATAACTTCCACTTAGTTGGCTGGTTATGTAAAATTAGGCATATTGACCTAATAGACTACTATTCAACATTAAACACAATATTTTGCAAGATATTTAACTACATTACATAATTTGCATTACATATTTTTAAATGAAAATGTTGCTTACCAAACAGGAAATACAAGTATGGCAACTACAGCTGAGATCTATGTGGCCGTATGTTACATGCATTGCACTACCTGCTTTACATCCATTCATTTATTAGATGTGTATTTATGAATTTCTCCACCAACATTTTTATAGGGACTATTTAAGTGATACTGCAGATGACTTTTAATCTCTTATAGTTTTCTTTTAAAAAAATTTCTCCAAGATTAGCATTGCCTTTAAAATGAAAAGAATTGGTTGGGAATGGGTGAGGAATATAACTAATTTAATGTTATTAGAAATGCTGGTTTAATATAACTATTAAAATGTATTTGGAAGGAAGTTCAAAACAACGGATAAACTTCTCTCTTTTGCCTTCATTCACATATGTATACGTATGTGTGTGTACATACATATATATGTCTCCTATTTATATAGCTAACCAAGTGTAAGAAACAAACCTATAGGCTGGACTATTTGTTAATGATAAACTAAATTTTTAAAACAAGAAAAAAAAGCCTTTATCTAGTATAACACTTGGCATCAAAATCTCTGTCACTGAAAGATCCTCTCATTCTTTTTGTCAGTCAGCCTTTCCTTCAGTGATTTAGTGATAGGTCTAGCTCAACTATTGTGAATTTCTTTTTTCATGCCCCTTGTAGTTACTTTTACCCAGTCAAATAAAGTGAAATGCTCTATATTAAGCAAAAAAGAATTAATCTAAAAGAGATATCAAGTGTTTTCTATATATCTGAAAATAATTCAGACATAAAGAACCTTTCTAAATTAAATAAGGTACCTGTGATGATGGGAAGCCTCAATAAGAGCAAGAAATTTATTGAGCCAGGCCTTGGGTTCAGTGCTTGTAATACAAAGACAACTGGAGTGGACTGTGCTTTCTGACATTCATTTATCTGGAGGTTTTTTGTTTGCATAAAGCCAGCCCTGTACAAATAGATGTCAGGTGGTCGTCTTCTGTCCTCTCCCAGATTGCTAAAGTATCAACTGTGTTTGCTTCTGCTTGAGGTCTGCCTATCCTCTCTGACTTTGGACACGTAGCTTGCTCTGTGGGCATCTGTTTGAGTACCACATAACCACAGCTGTTAGCAGAAAGTGGATTTTTAGAATTCTATTCTTTGCACAGCTCCAAAGTGTGATGGCAATGTTTCTGGTGTGTACTGCTACCAGTGAGTGAGCACTTTCTCAAAATTTAATTGCAAAGGTAAAGGATTAAAAAAACTCCTTACTGGAGCATGAAAAAACTTAGTGGTGTGAAAGGTCAGATTTCTTTAAGCTACCCATGACAGCTGGCTACCTGGGATGTAGATAGAACCCACGCAGACATACTTACATCAGGCACACTTGACTGCCTGACTTCATGACAATGAAGCACAATGGAATTCTTGTCTAATCTTTTCCTACTATTGCTTTTGTGTAATATTTCAATTGGTTAACAACAGGTATATATTTTCCATTTGAATACCTGAGTGCTAAATTTATATATCTTTTTAATGAGCATGAGAGATTTCTAGGGCTAATTTGTTCAGCAAGGATATTTCCCACTTATTTTCCCTTTCTGAATAGGAAGATCCCATTGTTGGGGAAAATGGATGTTAATTAATCATAGTCTACGACGCTTTTTACTGTGTAGTTGAATTTTATTTGAAAAGTGTAATTGGGGTTGAGGTATGGGAAGAGTGAACATTGAAAACACAGCTATTATTTATGACAATACTGAATTCTTATGCAAACCTTCTGAAGGTTATCGTCTGCTTTTTGCTGGTAACATTTCATGGTTGATTAAAGCTGCCAGAACTACATTCAAATTAAATGCTGTGGGAGGTCATTCAGCAATGGAGAAGTATGTGCAGTCAGCCAGCACCTAGCCCTGCTGCAGAAGGCACGGCGGCTCATTATTTCAGCCTTTACTGAGGCTTGGCAATGTTTTATTTTTATCTATCAATATTCAATAAATATATGTATACATTTGGATTTAATAATGCAAATATCATATTAGAGCATTAATTTAAATTTTAATTGGTAGACAAAGAATCCAGGATAAATAGAATTCATTCTTTCTACTAATTCTTAAATTATGAAAACTAAATAATATAACAATAACATAAACATTGAGGATAAACAGTTCCCATACAATGAATGCCACTAATGTTCCTGTATCATCACAAACATATTTATAATTATTAATAAATGCATATATTTTTTCTTAAAAACGAAATGAGTCTCCATTGTTTTCCATGGCATCTTTTTTCAAGGTTTTGGCTGCACTAAAATCTTCACAGATCAATTCAATATTTAAAGGGTTGTCATATAATAAGAATTGTTCTTATAATATATGGAACCTAGGATTTGAATCAGCACACTGCTGTGTAGTAGATGCTCAGTATAATATGTTTGTTTGAAACCAGGTATGTTAATGCTACAGAACAATAGATTTTACATGTATAATGCAAGAAAATAGGACTATCTAAAGACGAGAAATATTGCCCCCAAGGAACTGAGTATCTATTGGGAAATTTTTCAGTCAGTTACAGTTTAATGCCTTTATCAAATTTCAAATGCATTACTGTAAATATGACTTCAAAAATCTGCTCCATTACTGAGAATTTTTAAGCACACACATACACATGTTAAAAAATTTATTTATGAAGTCATCTGAATTTATCATATCAATTTACTTTTTTCCCCTGGCATTCTTAAAGGTCAATCAGAATACATTTCTTATCTATCTATCTATCTATCTATCTATCTATCTATCTATCTATCTATCTATCTATCTATCTATCTTACTTTTCTTTTTGTGTGTTTACCAATATCAATAAATGTCTGTGCTTCCTTAAAAAATCCATGGGATATTTAAACATATGCTTACCATAACACTTCAAGGCTTTCTCTGGTATTGTCTATGCACGATTTTCAAATTCCTAGAATGGCTGTTGGTTTTTTTATAATTTCAGGCTTAGATTTTTAGAGTTTAAATTAGTGTCTAAAATATGAATAACTGGTATGTGGCTTCTTTCAAATTTGTAGGTTGACTTTATACCCTTACAACCTGCTTTCATGTTCTGAGATCAGTGTTGGTCATACAAGACTCCTTGTATCTGCTTCCTAGTGCCCTTTTGGATATATCCAGAGACTACCTCTGAAAACTGCTGCTTTGATGGCACTCTGCAGATATTTCACCTGTAACTAGTTACTCTAATTGTCACATTTTGAGTAAATAAATATTTATCTATTCATATCCACTAAAAATGAAGTGATATAATTAGGAAAATCACCTCTTTGTAATTCCTACTATAATTGGAATTAGGCAAGGATTTTCAGAAAAACATGGGGAACACAATATTTGCACAACGCCAAAGTATAACATGATAGATTGCTTACATTTTGCTAAGGGAGAATATTATCTTTAGAATGGAGGGAGCAGGCAATGACTACCTGTTTTCACACCCTCACTCAGAGAGCACCTGGCATCACTCCCCATTTGATACAATAAGGATGTAAGAATATCTAAGAATTATTCTAACCAAAAAGTGTTTAGCTTAAATCTAATGAAAACTCCAAAAATATGTCCATGTTTAAGGAAATAAAAGGGATGAAATAAGGTGAAGGACACCACAGGGGATCAATTCGCTAAATCCGAAGTGTGGGACATTGTAAAAGATAATAGCCTTGTGTATTTAAAAAAAAAATAGTGTCAGGATAAGCTCCTAATAAAAGCCCTTTCCACAGATAAAAGTAAATAAAATATCAAAATTAACTACCTAAAGTTTCTAGAGACTGAACAAAGATTTACAGATTTTGGAGGGGAGTTAAAACTTGGAAAATGGACCAGCTTGTGGTGATTTAGTCACTTGTGAGGATTTAAACTGAAGGTAAAACATGACTCATGATGGTGTGGGATGGCGGAAGCTCTAACGGAAATCCACTATGCTTCTGGCCATAAGAATTAGAGGAAAGAGTTTACAGTGGCCACAGCTACTCCCAAGTGAGGACGTTGGATATCCTGGAAGTGGGAAAGCCCAAGGAAGGGAAACCCATGCTCTGCGTTTAATGACTACCAAAGTCTCTTGCTTTCTGAAACACATACGTGTGGGGCATTCTTAAGAAGTGCACTTAGAGGCAAATGAATTGAGATTTAAGCTGCTGCCCAGAAGACAGAAGTTAGAGTCTAACCAATGTAGACTATAAGACAGTCTCTACAATACAAAATTTACAACATCCAGGAAAATTCTAAATTACAGACACAAGAATACTATATGCCTCAATCATTCCACTCCAAGGTATTTACCTAGGAAAAATAAAAACACATGTGCACAAAAATATTTGTTTGTGAGTATTATACCAGCTTTTTTTTACAGTAGCCCCAATGAGAAATAACCTAACATATGAGTGTATGTGCTTTGTAAAGTTAATACATATTGTAATTCCCAGAGCAACAACTAAAAAAAAAAAAAAAAAAAAGGCAAAGCTGTATACTAATATCTGAGATAAATCAGATTCTAAAATGATTTAAAGAATCCAAAAGAAGGAAAGAAAGAGGAACCAAGAAATAATAACAACAGTGGGAAAAGGCAGAAGATAAATAATAACATGTTAGATCTAAATCTAATGTTTTTAATAATTGTACAAAAAGCTAATGGACTAAATACAAAGAAGGCAGAGAATATACGAATGAAGAAAGTGGGGCCCAATTACATGCTATCTGGAAGTAAGAAAGACACAGGGGGGTTCAAAATTAATGGAAGAAAAAGACACATAATGTATAAACAGTAAGCTTGAAAAGTCTAGTAGGTTATATTAATATCAGATGAAATAGACCTTAAGACGAGTATTCATAGAGATAAAACTATTCATTTCATAATGATAAAATAATTCATAAGGAAGACATGACAATCTATCATGTGTATGTGGATAATAAAAGCACCTCAAGATACATGAGGCGAAAGTCGATAGAAGGAAAAGGAAATACGTAAATTTCCACAACTACAGTAGGGTATACTTAATACATTTATCTCATCAATTCATGGAAAAGTATAAAAAATTAGTAAAAGTATAGGTGATTAAAAAAAGTATCACCCATATTGATCTGATTAGTATTTATAAATCACTATGGCCAACCACTGTATGATTTTCAAATGCACATAGAATATTTGTCAAGCTAGGCAATATTCTGGACCAGAAAAACAAGACCCAAGAAATTTAAAAGGATTTAAATCATATATATTGTATGACCATAACAAAGTTAAATTACCAATTAAAACACCATAAGATACCCACCCAAGAAAACCATAAGAATTTTAAAATTAAACAAGAAAATTTTAAACAGCTCATTAGTAGAAGGAGAAATCACAGAGAAATGAGAAAATAATTTCAAACTGAATGATGAGAAACTATATCAAAATTTTATGGGAGGTAACAAAATGCTTAGAGAGAGCTGTGTAATTTTAAGGATTACATGAGAAAATCCTAAGGAAATTAATCCATTGATGTTTCTACCTAAAGGACCTAGAAAAGAGAAGAACAAAGTGAATTCACTTCAAGAAAAAGGAGGTAAATAATGGTGTTAGGAGTGGGAATTTGGTGAAGTAGAACAAAGAAAAGATAGAAAATTAATAAAGCTGTGAGCATGTTTATTAAAAACACCAATGAGTTTGATAACACTCTAGGCAGGGTGAACAAGAGAAAAAAAAGTACAAATTACTAATATCAGAAATTAAAGAAGTTTATCACTACAGATTCTATAACCATTAAAAAATATAATGTTATGAACAATTTTGTGCCAACAAAAGAATAACAGTAATAAAAGGAAAAACTTCATTGAAAGCCTACAACTTAACAAAATTGACACAATTAAATGAAAAGTATAACCTAGCTTTATGTCTATTTAAAATTTTGAATTTTAAAGAAACATTTTCCTAGAAACAAATAGTAGGACCAGATAGTTTCACTGATTAATTCTATGAAACATTCAAGGAAGAAAGAATGTCAATCTCCTAAAAATTCTTTTGAATGAGGCCAGCATTATTATCTGGATACCAAACTTGAAAAAGATATTACAGAACAGTAAAATGATGGGTCAAGATTACTTAAGAAGATAGATCCCTCAAATACTAGTCAAAAATATTAGCAAATCAATCCAACATATAAGAAGCATATAACAAATATAACAATTAATTTTACCATAGTATGAAACATAAAAGATTTAAGAAATAATCTAATAAAAGTGCAAAACTTTAAAATCAAGCTGGTTATCACTTCTGAGTAAAATTATATGAAAATTCAAAACACCAGTTTCATGAGTTAGAAGACTTACTATTTTAAGCCATCAGTCTGCTTCAAACTTACCTGTACATACAATAGAATACCAAAAAAAGTCCCAGCACTCTTTTTAAGGACATCAATAAATTGTTTCTAATGTTTTTTGAAAACTTACAGAAACAAACTTGCATTAAAAGAAGAGGAAAGTTAAAGGATATACAAAATTTGATTTTAAGATTATAAACTGCTAGTTTTGGATAGTTTCTTATAAAGTTAGGCACACACCCCAACTATATGCTTCAATCATTCCACTCCAAGGTATTTACCTAGGAAAAATAAAAACACATGTGCACAAAAATATTTGTTTGTGAGTATTATACCAGCTTTTTTTTAAAGTAGCCCCAATGAGAAATAACCTAAATTCTCATCAAAAGGAAAATGAACTAAAAAAAAAATTGGTGCATTCAATAAAATACTACCCAGCAATGAAAAAGTAACAAACTGCAATATATGTACCACCATGGATACAACTCTAACTCATTATTTTTAAGAAAGTAAAATATAAAGTATACTTATATGATTCCATTTACATGAAATTTGAGAAAATGCAAACTGATCTACAGTAACAGCAAGCAGACCAGGGGTGGTCTGGACTGGGAAACAGAGGGAGGGACATACTGCTGAATGATGAGAGTAAATATTTGAGGATGGTGGAAGTAGTACTCTGTATCTTGATTGTGGCTTGCTTTCCACATATCTATTTGTCCAAATACAATGACGTGTACACTTAAAACAGATGTAGTTTATTGTACTTGACTTAAAATATAATTAGCTTAATTTTAAAAATGCTGAGGCATATTTCATTTCATTTTGGTCAAAGCAATGTTTTGTTGTATTTTTCAAAATCTGAATTAATATAAAACCCTGATGATTTTTTTCTTTTTTACATTTTGCACAAGTTAGGTGTTTAACTCCTTGTTGAGTATATGTGAATGAAGAGCTGTAGTTACTTTGTTTTCTTAACCAATCCAGTTGAAGTCGATGCTTTGTGTGTTGTAACTATGGTAAGATGGAGACTCCTTAAAGACGTTTGCTTTTAAATCACCTGCAGTATTTAAATGTTTCAGTACTGTTGGGAGGATGACCTGATCAAGTATATGTGTTTTGTTTAAGTATGTAAATTGTTGTTCTTTGCAAACTTTCTATAACAAATCGCAAATTTTATTTTTATGAAAAAGTCAATGTCATGGAAAAATAAGTAAGTGGGAGCAGGGACTGTTCTATATTAAAGAGACTAAGGAGATATAACAACCAAATGTAAAAACTAATGCTTTCTTGGAACATGTGGGGCAAATTTGAACATACACTGTGTATTAGTTAATTTTCTTAAGGCTGATAATTTTATGTGGTTATGGGAAAAAAGCTCTTAAGAACTGTGAGCTGAAGTACTATGGGTATATATTATGATTTTATAATTTGTTATTAAATAGTTCAGGAGGGAGAAGGAGAGACATATTGGAACATTTTTGCTATAATTAAATTTTGTAAATGGTGTGTTTATAGTTTTTTCCACTTCTATATATTTGAACATTTGCATAATAAAACCATAGAAAAATAGAAATTCTCTTTTCACTATGCAAATAATAAAAGATGATTAACTAAAGAACTAGATTCACCAAGTCAAAAGTTGCCTTTCAATTAAAACTATCTTTTCACTGACTAGATTAAATTTTTCTAGAACCAATAATCATTGTTTTCAGTAGTTTAGTCAGCTATTAGAGAGACATGAAAAAAATTGTTGAAATGCCATGGTTCATACAGTATGATTTTGCTACTGAACACCATCAAATAAGATATTATGTGGATAAAATTTCAAAATTTTCAAACAGTATCAAGAGAAACAAAACTATATTATCTTTTTACAATTTTACTCACTATAAAGATCATAAACTCAGATGCCTATAAATCTTTCATGAAGATATTTTGAGAGTTTTATTTCCAAATCACTGATTTTTATAAAAGGCAAAATTGGGAACAATGCTGACAAACACTAACCCCAAAATATCTAAAAAACATTGTCATGTTATATAACTGCTTGGTTGTTTCAAACAAGTTTTCAAAAGTCAGGGGGCTAAAAATAAAATTGTTGCAATGGTATTCTCAAAATATTTTTTAAATAGCCATGACAATCTTTCCTATTCTCTACTCTTACCATCAAGAAGTGGGGTGGGGGTGGGGGTCTGTGTTCCCTCCCTTTGAATCTGGGCAGGCTTGTGACTCCTGAATACATATGGCTATGTGACCTCTGAGACTGGGTCAAAAAAGTCCAAACAGTTTCTGTCTGGTTTTCTTGAAACTTTTACTCTTAGAAACCAGTCACTGCTCCAAAAGGAAGCCCAAGCAGAGGCCCACTTGGAAAGGAATAGAGTACCTGAAGCACTGCCCTCACTGAACTCCTAGCTGACAGCCAACGCCATCTTGGCAGCTATGGGTGTGAGTCATCTGAGGAGGAACTCCTCCAGTCCCTTGCTGAGCCACCTGGTGCTGCTGAGATAATCTGTACACCTTGACCTGACCAAATTGCAGAATTGTGAGCAAAATAAGTGAATATTGTTGTTTTAAGCTTCCAAGTTTCCAGATGGTTTATTATGCAGCAATAGATAATGGATCTGTCAATAAAAACTTAATCACATATTAAGTGGAACAAAAAATGCCTTCATAAATACCACTGTTCCTATAGATGTCTTCTTATAAACTGCCATAAATAATGCCATTTTCTCTTTGTGGCAGATGTCATAAGAGTTGGCAATATCTATACTCATGATATGTACATTCACATGGGGTAATTCTTAGAGAGCCTTCTGTCAAAAGTTCATGAAACCATGTAGTTACAAACTGTGAAACAGTGCCAAGTCATTTGCCCATAAATGGTCAAAGGAGACCATTCTTATGATTCTCACAGCAGCTCTTTACAAATTCAAATTAGGTGAAGTACAGGATAGCTCATCCTGAACTCCAAGGAACTACACAAATAAATTTTCTGTTAAAATTAAGGTTACTGAAATGTTGCTCTATTAATCTTAGTTTTTACTCTGCCCTTTAAGAGTCCAGGATGAGAGAATTGGTTTGAAGAGTGTAAGTGAATTAGGTCTAGACTAAGGCAGAGTCTTGGGTTGTTTACAGAAAGCTGCAAAAGATTTTGCTTTTTCATTTTAAGGGAAATTACTTTTTTGAAACCTTTATATGCTACCTTGGCTATATTATGAGAATAAAAAGCTTTGGGTTCAAAAAGCACTCTGAATTTTGCTGTGCTCAGTTTAATCCTGCCTTTAAAAATTCCAAACAACTTTCTTCTTGTGTCTTAAAAACATTCACGATCATGGAATAACATTTTTAATATATTTCAGTAATACTTTTCTTTCAGTTTATTTCATTTCCCAACAGAGAGTTGTAAAGAGCTAGCCTCTAGCTTCTAAAAATACATCTTATCTTTTGGAAAAAAGACCAGTTCATAAATTTTCCAAATGGAAAGGAAAAAAAGAACATTGAGAACATAATGATTATAAATATTTAAATATTTTAAAAGTTATCTGATTGCTACCCTAGTCAGGTGATTTTTCTTCCTGCTGGGAATGTGCAGGATTTTTTTTCATTATGTGTGCATGTATTTTTTTTATTTATTTAGCATATTTCAGGAATGTCAGCTACAGAATACATGGCTATTTTAAATAGGCAGTTCCAGTCTTTTCTGGGATGATATTAAACAGCAGAATTATCAGAAATGGCCATACTCCAGATAACAATGAGTATTTGCAAAAAGATAGAACATGCAAATTTGGAGTTTGCTCAGTTTTTCAAATGGGTATCTGAAGGGCATTTATTATTTTGGTAAGCTAAAATCCTCAAGATATTAGTAAGCACAAGTTGACAATCTTTTACATTTGGTAGGAGCTGAACAACCCATTCACTCATTCCTTGCCCTCATATACTCATTAGTTCAAGCACACTATTTCACTCTGTCTCTTCCCTGTGCCTGTCATGAGTGAGGGGCTGAGGCTACAGGGACACTGTGACTAGACTCTGCCGCAGGAGCTCGTGGTACTGAGGGCAGACGGATGTGATACCAGGAGGTGTTTGACCATTTGTTTTCCTTCCTCGGGCTGCAGTGCAGGGTCCGCAGGCCTTTCTTTCATTAACCAACTGGCTATCCTTCCCCCAAAATGTGTTGGTCTCAGTCTAGAGACTTAACACTACAGGGTTCTCATCTCATGACTTCCGAAATTTCTCTTTAAACAATCATAAGACTTTGAAAACTTCAATGAAACACAATTCTGAAGCTTTAGATATATGAAGTACTCAATCTTTGTTATTAGTCATGCAGGTCTATAAATAGCTTTGCCTTATTAATGAGATTTTCTAAACCTAGCAAATTTCTTTCATTATTTACTCCTTTCTACTATATATCTGTCTATCCAACTATCTACAAAATGTGTTTGTATGTTTATTTTTCTCATAGTTAAATATTTTAAGTGCAAGTACCTTTTTGTGGGAGTTGGGGAGTCCTGTGTTTAACCTCAGTCAGATACAGGAAATTTACACTTACGCCTTTACTTCAGAGGGAATCTTCTAAAATCTTGAGATAATTATTTTAATCTTATATGTTGCCTTTGGTCCTAAACAAAATCTTCTTGGGAAAGTTAGCAGTATTACATGTAAAATATATAGGCCATTAATTGACAATATTTTAGTTGCATATGGAAATGAGCCCATAATAACAGCCTATGATTCACACAACTGGGAAACCCAGGGATAGAACTGCTTTCAAATGAGACTTGACTCAGGGTCTAAATTAGGTTCTCTCTCTTCTGTGTACTAACTGGGGATGGGGTAGGATTTGGTGATTATTTTATATTAATCATGGCCTACTTCTGGAGCTGAGTAGACTTATCCCCTCCAAAACTATAAGGATCAAGACAGGCAGTTCTCTTCTCTCAGGAAAAGTGTGATTATTGCATATTGGCAGGCAAAAAGGTAATCTCACAATTTTGTACCAGTTTGGCATTTTCTCTACTTGTTTTTCTAGTAAACTAGTGAAATAACAGAAACTAGCCAAATTAACAGAACAACTAATTGAACCCTAAATGTAGATGTGTATAATTCCTAAAATAGTCATCTTTGTTTCTAGAAACATGTAATCTATAATATGTACATAAATTCATGAGTGGAAATCATGACTGCTAACACACAACCTCTTTTTAATTGGTCAAGCCTTAGGTCACTTCACAGGATGGACTGGTACTGAATGCAGTAAAAATATTCATTTAGAAAAGGACATAAAAAATAATCTTTCAACTGGTTTAAATAGAAATAAACTAAGAACTTTTCATAGGTTTTTTTTTTAAGAGGGAGGTACAACAGAGCATCTCAACTAATGTATGAAAATTGCAAATCAATCATCCTCCAGCACATGTATGAATCAACTGATGCTCTTTCTATCAGAGAAGATTCCATCAGGGAAAACAGTCTTTCCCTTCTATCTTGTCTCATCACAAAAGCCCAAGAATATTTATCTAGGTTAGGACTCTTGTTTCTAGAAAAGACAGACCTCATGACTCTTTTCAATCAGTACTTGAATTGCATTTTCCAGGGTCCCTTGAGAGCAAGCGTCTTTAATGTTCTCTTAATTTGTCAAGCTCTTGAATCTTGTGAATATTGAAAGTTACTAGAGAGTCTGCCAAACCTAGAGACATAACTAAGTCAGAGAGTACATTTCCAAGATCCAATTCTAAGATCCAAAAAGTATTTTACCTCCATCAAATTGTTTTGGATATTTTCATATATTCAACAAGTGTTTATTAAGTGCCTTGAGGAACTGTTTCTCTATTAGGTACTTGAGATATGCAAGTCTGTTTTCATAGAGCTTAAGTGCTATATAAAGACAGATAATAATGAACAAGAAATTTCAGAAAAAGACAAACATTGTACAGAAAGTAAACTAGGGTGACACTACAGAGAGTAGCTGGGTAGGAAATACTAATTTAGAATAGGTGTTTATGAAATGCTTCTCCTAGCATGTGACAGCTAAATCAAGAGTGAATAATGTAAAGTAGTCAACCATGTACAATCTGGGAATTAAATATCCCAGGATATATTTCACAATAAATAATTATCATGTTTTGGAATTTGGCAATATAAAATACAGCCTAGACTTCTATTCATGCATCAACAATGTTTATATAAAAATGTGTAGGTAAATAAATCTTCTAATTCCAGCATTCTTTAAAATATGGAATTATAATAAAATAACTTAAATAAAGACCAGTGTGGAATACCTGATACTGTTTACAATAAAAAATAGAGGATTAGTCCTTAGTACTTGTTATATAAACATACATATATTGTTTCAAGCTCTGTCTAGGTTTCTGATAAGGTTAAGCTGTTATGTCTCAGTCAGTGTCCTCTTACTGAAAAGAAACCTCTTTGAAATGCCTGTACCAACTTGACTGCTTTTTCTACTTCAGATACTCTGAAAAAGCCTTAGCTATCTTAATAACTTTCAGAGAACGTTGAGATATATATTTTAGACTGGTTTAAAAGCGATACATTTCCTTTTTAACTTACTCTGTCAGTATTATTTTCACTAAGTCTGATTCTCTATGTAATGGAAGAGATGACTTGGCTGATAAGTTTAAGACAGAACAAGGCTGTCTGAAATTCCAATGGCAAAGTCAAGATAATCTTCATCAATCTATTCAAAGTGAACTTCTAGAACATTAAGAGATATGCTGGCATCTGTCTTTGTGGTATTATGTCTGGGCAATCAATGATTCAATTACATTTTCTTAATATGCTAAAATCTCCAATAAGCCAAATTACCAAACTGAAAGAAGTCATAGAAATAGCATACTTCAAAAATCAAATAGATGCAGTTACGTACAAACATGGAAAATTATTTTTCTAACAGCATGTTTGAAAGGTTTTATATTAGACCATAAAGCTAATAGAAAATGTAAATTAGGAGATGTAACTGCTTCTGATTGACTTTTCATATATTTTGGTTCTCAAAATATCTTGATTAGCCCCATTTTATAGAAGAAACTGAGATTCAGAGTTTACAGAATGTCACTGGGTAGGCTGAATAATCTTTGGATAGACTTAACAATATTCAGGTCCTAATCCGTATGAGAAACTATAAAAGGCCAGGAAACAAGATCACCCCCTGTAAAGTCCAGAGGAGCGCAGTCCTGCTGACAGCTTGATTTTCGCCCAGTGAAACTGAATCTGATTTCAGACTTCTGGTCTATGAAAGACTGTTGTGTTGTTCTAAGCCATCAAGTTTATGGCAATTTGTTAGAGTAGCCATGGGACACTAATACAGTCATAAAGTTAAACACCTTGAATCTCAGATTGGAATAAATCAGTCCATTTTCTAATATACTGTAACCTTGTTATGTTGCTTTACAGAAGAGACTGTTTAGTAGCAAATTTATAGCAACTGACTAGGTAAATTGTTCATTTGAATTTATAATTTCATGACAGTGTCTTAATTTATAGATCTGGTAAACACATCTACTTTAAAATACTGGCTTCTTCACCTAAAATTGGATCAGTTATAAAGTGTTTTGAAAGATGAAACATAAGCCTTGGCAAATTATTTACACTAGATATTTCTGCAGATAAATTTCCTTTAGGGGAAACTTAGAGAATACATACTCTTTAATTTGTTAGATAGTCATAATTTATATTCAATTTATAGAAATTATATAGAATTTCTATTATATATTATGATTTATATTATATATTCCATTTATATATAATATTTATATCATATTCAAGTTCTCTTGGATAAATCATGGTCTAACATTCTGCAAATGAAATAAGATGTTTAGTGGCATAATCAATCCACCAATAATCAATGCTATGTTGAATTTTTGGTAGATGAGGAGTTGTGCAGAGTGGCATCTTTTGTTTACTACTCTGGAAAATACTAGAAAGATAGGAAGAGAGGGAGTTCAAAGGCAAAGCTTAAGAAATAAAGGGCACATCACTAATAAATTGTATTAAGCAATTTGTCAAGTCACTGATTGCTTTTTTGGAGCTGAGTCAAAAATTGAAAAATCTCTTTTGGGGTAATGCCATTGTTTCTGGGAGATGCAATGACAAAAAACACGGGACCTCACCCAGGTAAAGATCTACTTATTGGTCAGATTCCAGAAAAGGAAGAATAAAATAGGATTAAAAGCCAAGGAACAGTGATGACATTGGGTATTTGGGTGGGAGGACAGATAGGATGGGAGCTTGGAATAAAAGACACAGAGCTGAGGAAAAACAATGAGGAGTTTGAAACCAAGAGCTCATTAAGGGCAAAGACTGTATCTATCACTAAAAAAAATTTTCAGCACCTGCCAAGGACATGTGAAAGTAAAGTTTTAGGCTGAATAGTCAGAACTGAAACAGCATTGTTTGAATGAGCAGCAGTAATAAGGTTGAGCACAAGAATTCAAGGTGGTTAAATTCTTTCTGCTTCAGGTCAAGTTTGATCCCAGAAATTGAGCTCAAACTGAGCCTGAGGTGGTACTCAAGAGCACCATTCTAATGTGAAAAGCAACTTGCAATTCCAAAGGTTAGGAATTCTGGCTGGGTCAGAAGTGCTATGTTTTTCATTGCACCAAGAAATGGTAAAGGAATTAAACATTTATTGAATACAAGGATAGTTTACTTTTATAAGTCAAACTATAAACTACCACATAAAACACAAAGTCTTCATACTTCTTCAGAACTTATAAAGCAAGAACCTTGATATGTGTCATCAACTGTCAGAAAGCCTCTCTGTAGGAATGCACTTAACAAAGGGAAGTGGCATGAGGTAAGGTTGAAGAGAGGCAAGGGCCAAATCTTCTAGGGCTCTGTTGGTCATGGGAAAAGTATGGACATTATCCTAACTGCAAATGGAAGCCACTGGAGAACTTTGGGTAGCAGAAGTATATTACATGACCACATTCCTAAAGATCGGTTTGATTATCCTGTGGAAGATGAATTAGAGAGGGCAAGAGTGAAAGAGAAACCTTTTAGGAGGACATTGCAGTATTCTACATGGAAAATGATGGTGACTAACATGATAGAAGTGCAGTTAAAGAGAAAATTTTATGATGTATTTTTAGGTTGAGGCACCAGAATTTGTCACTGACAAGTGATATATATGTGTTTGTATGAATATGCTTGATAAGGAGAGGGAAGAATTCAGATTAAAATAATCAGGTGGCATGTCTAGGAATTAACTGATGTGAGAAAGTGTGTGGAAAAATGGGATTTTAACTGAACTCAGTGGAAAAACAGGAAGGAGAATCAAGAACATGTTTTGTTAAATTTGTCATGCAGAGGAGACATTTCAGTGGAAACAGCAAGTAATCAAAGAGATGTATAAGGCTATACATTTCATTGTATAAGGCTAGTTAAGTGAGGTATGTATTTGGGAATTGCCATCTTATATGTGGTATACATACAAAGCCATGTGAATTTGTAAGGTCACCTTTTGAAAGAGAGGATATAGCTGGAAGAAAAGAGAACACACCAACAAAACCTAAAGAAGCCCCCTGAGGAGACAGCAAATGAAACCCGAGAAAGAATAACAAATAAAATAGGAAAAAAACACAAGAAGAGTGAAACATCATGGAAAGCGAGGGAAGAGGTATTTTAAAAATTCAGTGGTCAATGTAGAACAAGATGAGAGGATGCCTGTGGTGAGGGCAGGAAAACATCCCCTGGAACTAACCAAAGGAAGGTTGTTAGTCATGTGGACAAGTGAAACTTGAATGGACTATGGTGCTCACAACTATACTGAAGTATAATCTGAGACTGAATATAACCACACTAGTGGTGGGTGAGGATTTAATAACACCAGTATCTGTTATGCCACTGTGTTGCATACTTGAAACCAATATAAAATTGTTTACCAACAATACTTCAATAAAAATAAATATAAAAAAACAGTGAATGTGAAGTATTGGAATAATACATATATGATATTGTTGAGAAGTTTCCTTAGAATGGGAATACAGAAATTGAATGGTTGCTGGAAATATATGCATCTGTTAAGAGAGAATGTATTTTCAAGATGGTCAGTATTATAACATGCTTATATACTGATGGAACAAATTAGTACAGAGGGAGATATTGATGGTGCAGAAAAAAGAAGGTATACTTGCAAGAGGTAAGACTTAGAGAAGGCAGAAGTAACACAGTCCTTTGTGGGGAGCATATGTGGGGGAGCTGCCCTTTAGAAAAAGCAGTATTTCCTCTACTACCATAGGAGACAAGACAGCAGAATCTAAGCAAACACAGGTATATTTTACATGGGATGGTGAATCCTTCCCATTGATTATTTCTGTTTTCTTAGTTATCAAATGAAGTCATCAGCTGATTGGAATGGGAGAGAAGGCTATGCTATGAAAGATTTATAGAGCTTATCTGCTGAAATATCTACAGAACCAAGAATAAATCCTAACACACAGAAAATCCTCACAATTGTGTGTTGAAGGAATGACTGGAAAGAAAGAGAAGGAGAAAGGAAGCTGTTAAGCTTGGAAAGTAAAAAAGTTGGCATTTAAGGATATATAACAGAATTGTGTAGTAGACTGTGTCCAGTTTTCACCTGTATGTTTCTTCCCTACAGAGCCTGGGTCATAATTATTCTACACTAGCCGTAATGTTGAGATTTGATTTGTCAATGGCTGGTTTTGGAGTAGGAATGCAATCAGGTTCTGGGCCAATGATGTACAAGAGGAATTATTCTAGAAGCTATTAAAAATCTCCTTGCATGTTGGGGGGAAATGGTAATTTTCTGCCTCTGGACAGTGTTGTGTTGGAAGACAATGAGGGAGCTAGCCAAAAGTTCGAAAATGGCAGAGCAGACCGAAGGAGAGGTCTCAGCCACTGTACCAGCATTTGGCCACAGAAGTGACCTGCTATAGGCCCAGCAATATGGCAACTTGGAGGACGTGGAACATCAAACACCAACAAAAAATACATTATTAAGGCATCCATTGGTGAATTTTTCACTAGTTTTGTGCTCAATAGGAAGTTTCTAACCTAAAGCCCTATAAAGATCACCTTTCATGTTTAATGCAGTATTATCAGATAAAATACAGGATGCACGCATAAATTTGAATTTCATATAAAAAGTGATACCATATTTGGGACTTTATCATATAGAAAATATGTTATTTATCTGAAACTTAAGTTTAACTGAGCAACATCACCATTCATTTGCTAAATCTGGTGATCTTAGACTAACGAGTCTTCATGCATCTTTTGTTCTGTGTCCTTAACAGGAAATGTGATGGTGTCCAAGTGCTGGGAACTCTGGACTGTGCCATGCATTGGACGGTAAGATAAGCACTGCTTTGGGGTAGAGAACATTTGAACAAAAGTGCTGAAGTGAGAAAAGATATGTTTTTGTTTTCATTTTTAATGTACAAATTCCTTTTCATATAGCAAAAATACAATAGATTTCTGCACAAATACAGTCATTATCAAGTAGTACCACAAATCTATTTTCCTTTTTCCTTTGAAGTTAGAATTTACAGTTCTGGAAGTACTCAAAAGCTCTTTCAGTATTCATGTTTGCCTATGGTAGCTCAGGAACATCTGGCTACATTTAACAGTCTCCATTGTAGGTTCATTTATAACATGAATGGAACATGACACTGATTCTTTACTGATCAAACTAGATGTTCAATGAATGCTAGCACTCCAAATTTTCATTATTAAAATTTATTTGGCAAAATTGAATTCATATCACAAAAAAAGTGAAGCATATAATTCTAATACAGTAAATTTATTTATGTAATTATGTTGTGTTCTCAAGTTTTCCAAGCATAGTACTTAGCCAGTACCATTCTAGATGTACAGGAGAAAAGTTAGTTTATTACACCAAATAGATGCCTTAAGGCATTAGAGCTTATTTCTCTCCTGTGAGAGAATTCCCTCACTGAGAAAGGCTGAAAGAACATAGGTGTTCATTTATGATCAGAACAGTGCTTTAGCCCTGTAAAAGGTTGTTAGAAAATAAACCATATATGGGCTTCAACAATCACTAAAATATATAGTTGAGATGACTGGTATTTGAATAAGCAGCTAAGGAATCCACTACATTACTGATTTTCAAAATTCTTTGACAGAATATGTACACATATTTTACATATATGTGCATGTTTATAATAATTATATAGCTTACTATTATTCTTATATGACATAGATAGAAAAGTATCACCAGAATTATAAATTTGGATTGCATTATATTTAGTTCTCATAGAAATGCCTTCAATCCTATATAATGCATAGTCTGTCCTAATCCATGCCTTTGCAATGTGACTTGACACCTTCTTGCATCAAGAAGAGTATATTTCCTAACCCTTAAAATAGGGCTGGGCATGTATTTTTTTTAATAGAATAGAACTGAAGGGATAATTAATAAACAAAAAATAAAGCTCATTTTCGTGTGTCTTATAACTTGCATCCAGCTGTAAAATTTAAGTGCTGGATTTTTTTTAAAGAAAGGATCAGAATTTAGAGGTTTTTATCTTTAGATGATAAGCATTTTTATCTGGGGTGGTTATTTTTCCTATCTACACATCATCTAGTACTGCTTTGCATCATGCTTCATTCCAAGCAAAACATATTTAGAGTTAAAAATAGCTTTACCTACTTTGTCTTTAAAAAAATTTTTATAGAACTTCTTTTCCATCTAAATTTTTCACCAGAGCTTTTCAAAAAATTGTCATCAGCAATTGAACCACTTTTCTAAAACCTGATCAACTTGAGAAACTGAAACTTTTGATCTGTTATATTATGAGACACAGTGGCTAAAGCCAACAACCAAGTAAGATTATTTTTCTCAGTGACAGCACTGAAACAAATCTTTTAGGCATTTTCAGTTTACAACCTGATAGTATCTGAGTTTTAATATAGAAACTTATTTTTTGTAAGTGGAGAACTCTATTTGATCAAAACATTATCTGGAAGCAATGAGGGCTGTGTTTATTTGAAAACTGAATTGAAAGTTTATTTTCTTGATTAACATATCTTTATTTTTAGAAAATGATCTGTAAGCATACAAATATTGCCTTCTAATATTTACTGGTCTCTCATTTAAACATTAAAATCAGTATTTTTAAATTACACATAACGTCTATCCATTGAAAAATAGAAGGTATTTATTCCACAAATAAATGTCTAATCTGTTTTTTGCAATCATTTTGGATACCTCTTTGGGTGCAAATGAACAATTATGTTGCATGTTCACAGAATTCAAAGCTTAAAATTTACTGGGGAAACTACAACCTGCCCTTCAGAAAGGCATAGTGGCAGTACTAATGGGGAGTATTCTAATATTGGCAATGGGAAAAAATACTTTTGCTTTTAAAGAAGTTTGTGGATATCTGAGAAACAGGAATTCAAGGAACCCAGAAAATTTACTTCATCAACTATATACATGGTCAGCATCTAGACTTATAAGTTCTTTAAAATTAAATGAAAATAAATATAAACATCAAAAATTTCTTCATGAACATATATCTCCCTGGGCAAGGGAAACAAAAGCAAAAATGAACAAGTGGGATTATATCAAACTAAAAAGCTTCTGTACAGCAAAGGACACCATCAGTAGAACAAAAGGCATTCTACAGTATGGGAGAATATATTCATAAATGACATATGCGATAAGGGGTTCACATCCAAAATATATGAAGAGTTCATGCACCTCAACAAACAAAAAGCAAATAACCCAATTAAAAAATGGGCACAGGAACTGAACAGACAGTTCTCCAAAGAAGAAATTCAGATGGCCAACAGGCACAGGAAAATATGCCCCACATCGCTAATCATCACAGAAAAACAAATTAAAACCACAATGAGATATCACCTCAAACCAGTGAGGATGGCCACCATCCAAAAGACAAACAACAACAAATGTTGGCGAGGTTGTGGAGAAAGGGGAACACCCCTACACTGCTGGTGGGAATGTAAACTAGTTCAACCACTGTGGAAAGCAATATGGAGGTTCCTCAAAAAACTCAAAATAGACATACCATTTGACCCAGGAATTCCACTCCCAGGAATTTACCCTAAGAATGCAGCAGCCCAGTTTGAAAAAGACATATGCACCCCTATGTTTATCACAGCACTATTTACAATAGCTAAGAAATGGAAGCAACCTAAGTGTCCATCAGTAGATGAATGGATAAAGAAGATGTGGTACATATACACAATGGAATATTATTCAGCCATAAGAAGAAAATAAATCTTAACATTTGCAACAACGTGGATAGAACTAGAGGGTATTATGCTCAGTGAAATAAGCCAGGTGGAAAAAAACAAGTACCAAATGATTTCACTCATTTGTGTAGCATAAGAACAAAGCAAAAACTAAAGGAACAAAACAGCAGCAGAATCACAGAACCTAAGAATGGACTAACAGTTACCAAAGGAAAAGGGACTGGGGAGGATGGGTGGGAAGGGAGGGAGAAGGGGAATAAGGGACTTTACAATTAGCACACATAACATGGGGTGGGGGCACAGGGAAGGAGGCAGTATAGCACAGAGAAGACAAGTAGTGACTCTATAGCATCTTACTACACTGATGGACAGTGACTGTAATGGGCATGTGCAGGCAACTTGATAATGGGGGAAATCTAGTAAACATAATGTTGCTCATGTAAAAAAAAAAAGACGAGAGAAGGAGGTGTTGCTGGCAAGGGTATGGAGAAAAGGTAACACTAGTATACAGCTACTATGGAAAGATATATGGAGGTTCCTCAACAATTTAAAAACAGAACTGCCATTTGACCCAGAAATCCCACTTCTGGGTATATATACAAAGGAAATAGCAATGGGATCTTGAAGAGGCATCTGCATTCCCATGGTCAGTGTGGCATTATTCACAGTAGCCAAGATACAGAAGCAGCCTACATCCATCAAGGGATGAGTAAAGGTGTGTGTGTGTGTGTGTGTGTGTGTGTGTGTGTGTGTGTGTGTGTGTGTGTGTGTGTGTGTGTGTAAATTGGAATATTATTCAACCACAAGAAAGAAGGAAATCCTGCCATTTGCAAAAACATGGATAGATCTTTAGGGCATTATGCTAAGTGAAATGAGTGAGGCAGAGAAACACAAATATTATGTGATATTTATACATGGAATCTAAAAAAGCTGAACTCAGAGACAGAGTAGAATGGTGGTTGCCAGGAGCTGGGGGATGGGGAAATGGGGAGATGTTGGTCAAAGCAACCTTCCAGGTTTAAGACAAGTAAGTTTGGAGATCTAATGTACAGCATGATTATTATAGTTAACAATACTGTATTATATACTTGAAAGTTGCTAAGAGAATAGATCTTAAATGTTCTCCTCATAGAATAGAAATGATATTCACATGAGGAGATGGAAGTGTCAGCTAACACCACAGTGTTAATCATTTCTCAATATGTGAGCATTAAATCAACAGATTGTACACCTTAAAGTTACACAATGCTATGTGTTAGTTCTATCTCAATAAATCTGGGAAAAAGTTCTATTTTGTCTACACACACAAAAAAATAGTCCAATATCAACTGATGGCATTTTGCTACAGGAAACTTTGTCTCGGTTATCTTCCCACATGCTCTAAACTGGTCCCTCTAAACTACCTCCCAGAATACTTCATGCTAAAGCTTGAAATCATAATACACTTTTCGTCATATTGTAAGCCTCAGCAACACTACTTCAATCAGATTTGTGAATATCCTCTTGCTGATATGTGCTTTCCTGCTTCCTTCAGAATGCCATGTAGGTCACACTCAGATTCTCTCTTCCATCTCATGAAATTTACTCACCTTTTAATTTTTTCATGATGTACCTACCTTTTTCTTCCCCGTGGAAGTTAATCTGACCTTTACTTATGTGGCCTCCGGGTCATGTGTTTGCATATGAGAGAGACAGAATGCTGGATCCTTGTTTTTCATTCTGAATTGTTAGTGCCTTTAAACATGGAAGCATGTCATATTGACTTCTGTTTGTCCAGAAAGACTAGAATAGCATCTGACTTGTGATAATTTAACACAAATCTATGACAGAAGACTGATTATTGCAGGAGCATATATATCAGAGATCTAGAGCCACTATATTGCTGTGATTCATGGGATTTAAGTTTTTATTTTGGACTAAAAGGACATCCTTGGGACTACTTGATTTTATGAAAGAGGTATTTTCTTTCATTTTTAAACATCCTCATAACTTTTTTGTATATTTCTTATTTTGGTTGTTGCTTTTCATGAAAATTTCAAGCAGGACAAACAAAATTGCTTTATTATTATTTTTCTTGTAATTTGTGTTTTTGTAACTTATTTTATTTTGTTGAAATTGTTTAAAATTATCTAAAATCTAAATAATATCTTCAGACAATTCACATTTTTAATAGATCAAGTGTGAAAGGTCTGTTTAATCTTTTCAACCTGTATTCCCACATCAACACTCTCCCAGATTTACCATTACCATTTACTCTCCTAGTATCTTTTCAGATGACTGCCAATTCACAGAATTATCTGTCTTATTCTCTCACAATTATAGATCATCTCAGCATTGTATTTAATTACACTATTCTCCAACTCAGAAAATTTAGTGAGGCTGGCACTCTGACAATTTCCAGTAGTAATATCATTACTAAAATCATATTGTTGATATTCCCTAGAACTAATAACAGCAAGAGTGATCAAAATATAACAATGAATTTTAAAAAGTATCCATATATATTATAAATGAGAATACTCAAATGTCTGAAGATTTCAGAGTAGACATGTAAAAGGTCATAAGTTCTTTCATCTGAAATATATAGCTTTCCTCAGGTAGATGCTGTACATATTTTTTTAGATTTGTATCTCAATATTTCATTTTTGTGTTGATGGTAATATAGTTTTAATTTCAAATCCCCCTTGTTTATTGCTGGTATATAGTGAAGTGATTGACTTCATATACTAATCTTTTATCCTGAAACCTTGTTAATGATTACTTATCAGTGTCAGGAATGGATTTTTGTCATTTTGTTTTTTGATGATTCTTTGGGATTTTTCATACAGACAATCATGTCATGTATGAACAAAGACAGTTTTATTTCTCTTCAGTCTGTATGCCTTTCAGTTATTTTTCTTTTCTTTCTGTGTTTTGTAGGACTTCCAGTACTATGTTGAGTAGGAGTGGTGAAAGGGGTAGCCTTGCCTTTTTCCAGTACTTGCCTCATAATGTCTGTCTGGTTTTGGTGTTAGGACAGCACTGGCTTCATTGAGTAAGTTAGGAAGTATTCTCTTTCTATTTTGTGCAAGAGATCATAGTGAACTGAAATAATTTCTTTCTTAAATGTTGGCTAAATTTCACTGCTGAATCCATCTGGACCTGGTGCTTTCCTTTTCTGAAGGTCATTGATTATTGAATCAGTTTCTTTAACTGTTGAATATATTGAGATTATCTATTTCTTCTTGAGTTTAGGCAGATTATATCTTTTACTAGAGAAAAGTGAAGCACCTGTTACCTATAGCTACAATTTAGACAAAGCTCAATTCCTAGACCAAATATACATCCTCATGTGAGAAGCCTAATTACCTCAATTTCTATTACCCAATACAACATGCCTTTCAACAATAATAAAAAATTCAAAGTATAACAAAGAAAAGGAAAAATGGAGTCTGAAAATTATAAAACAAGCATCAGAAACAGAGTTAGATAGGACAGAGATGTTTCAGTTATAAGACAAGGAATTTAAAACAACAATGATTAATAAGTTCAGGGCTCTAAGAGAAAAAATAGAACAGATGAATAACATAAGCAGATAAATGGAACTACTAAGAAAGAATCAAAAGGAAATGCAAGAAATAAAAAACAGTGTAACATAATGTGACAGAAATGAACAATGCCTTTGATGGGGTTATCAGTAGAAAACTAACAAGAGAACAGTGAGTATGAACATAGATTAATAAAACTTCTAAAACTGAAATTCAAAGAGAAAAATTAAATGGGGAAGAAAACCAGAAGGGAACATCCAAGAAATGTCAGACAGCTTCAGAGGACATCACTTATGGGTAATGAGAATATCGGAGGAGAAAAAAGAGAGGAGAGGAACATTTGAAAAAATAATGGCTGAGAACATTCCAAAATTAGTAACAAGTGCCAAACCACAGACACATATAGCTTAGAGAACATAGAACAAATACCCAAAACTAATCACAGCATATTGTTGTGGACTGAATGTTTGTGTCCCTCAAAGTTCACATATTGAAGTCCTAACCCCCAGTGTGATGGTATTTGGAGATAACCTTTGGGAGATAATTATCATTAAATGATGAGATTAGTGGCCTAACAAGAAGGGACACTACAGGGCCTGCCCTCTATCCCTCCCCACCATTTGAGTGCACAGCAAGGATGAGGCTGCCTACAAGCCAAGAGAAGGAGCCTCAGAATGAACCTACTTTATTGGCATTTTAATCTTGGATGATAGCCCCTAGAACTGTGAGAAAATAAATGTCTGTTTTTTAAGACACCCAGTCTATGGTATTTTGTTATGATAGCCCAAGCAGACTAATACACACATTACATTCAAACTGCAGAAAACCCTAGACAAAGAGAAAATTTTGAAAGAAGCCTTTGGGGAGGGAGGTAATGGGGTGTGCCTTAGCTGGAAAAGAACAAAGATAAGAAGACAGAGCTAACTGCTTGTCAGAAAACATGCAAAAAGACAGTCAATTGAAAATGTTAAAGTGTTGAAAGAAAAAAAACCTTTACCAACCTAGAATTCTATATCTAGTGAAATTAGCATTCAAAAGTTAAGGAGAAATACAGACATCTTCAGACAAAAAAATATGAGGGGATTTACTTTAAGAAGACCTTCCCCACACAAAAAATACTAAAAATATTTTTTAGGCTAAAGGAAAATTTCATAGGCCAGAAAACTGGGTCACCCTAAAGAATGAAGTCTGATGCTAATACTAATCAAAGAAAACTGGAGTAGCTACAATGACTTCAGATGAAGCTGATCTCAGGGCAAGATAAATTATGAGGAATATGGAGGGGCACTTGGTAATGACGTATACATCTCTCAAAATTATGGAATTCTTTTATTCTTTAACACAATTCCATTAACACATTAGGAAATTTAGTAATAATTCCTTTATATGTAATACCATTTCATATTGATAGTTTCTCAACTGTCTCAAAAGTGCATTTAAAATTAGTTTGTTCAAATTAGTACTCAAGTTACATAGATTTGGTTTTTATGTTTCTGATTCTGTTAATCTACAATGATCTCTTCTCCCCAAATCCTCCTTTTTCTTGTTTCAGACCCTTATCAAATTGCAAAACCTAGGTAAATTGTCTACTAGCATGAATGAGATTCTCAATCTTTCTTTCCTTCCTTTTGATGTCATTTAAACTTTTGGAGGAACGATTTTTCCTTAAAAATCAGAACTATTATCTAGAAGTTTACACAGATTCAACTTTAGGAATAATGTTTTTAAGAAGTACAAAATATCTGGCTGTCTTACTTTTAATAATGACAAGACTGATCCTGGGTTCCGGGGGCAACAGCTTAATTGCTCCTTTATAGAGTTTCCAGTCAGTCTGTTATCTAATTGTTTACTTCTCTATCTGAAACAATTATTTCACTGCAATTTTCCAAATGGCTATGTTTTAATTCTGGTATTTCTTTCTCCTTTTTTTGCTAAATTCTTCTCTTAGAAAACCTTTTCATCATTAACTAGGACTATCTGATAACACTAAAATACAGTTAATGTGAAACTAGCAGGGAAGAAATTAAATTTTCCTTTAATTGCCAATTTCAGGTTAAATAAGTTGTGCTCTAGATATCCAGATAGTGATCAATAACCACCTAGGGTTTTATTTGTGTTATTTTTATTGTTGTTTCACTGTGTCTTTAAGTATCCTTTTTAACTCACTGTTTAAAATACAAATTCCATGCATATCAATGAATAGAACCTAATTTTACTTTTATTGCACAAATTTTCCCATCCTTGTTCAGTTGCGAGTTCCTTTGTTTTAGTTCCAAAGTCCTTTTGATACAACACTATAAGACTTCCATTGTTCCTTTGCTTGCTCATACAAATAACACATAAGCACCTTCAACATTCCTTACACCTGTCCTGGATTCAGCCAATAATTTACGATGCCCTAGTCACTAAAGCCTTTCAAAGTACGCAGTTTTGGGGACAGAAGAACCTCCTACTAGTGGGCTGTTATTATTTCTCGGTCTTTTTGTGAACAAGTAGTATGGATGGATAAATTTTTTTTCAGACACAGAAAGACTCAAACATGTCACAGTCTTTACAGCTTAATGCATTACCATAACTAAAAAGAAACTTAAAGTTATAAAAAAACATATTTTGCAGTCTTCAAAGAAAAAAGGAGCAAAACATCAACCAAGAGGACAACTTTGGATGTGATTTTGTTTTTGTTGTCCAAAGGAAAACAACTTTTAGCTAATGGATTTCAAACTTTCCTGTATTGTTGACAAAACTAAATCACAAGTGGAGATGGCTATAGGCAGTTTTAGGCAATAGACTGAAGATTTCAGAACCTGTAGCAAAATAATACCATAACTTGCTGCCACTAACATTTGGTTTATATAAGTCCTTTTGTTGTTTAGTGACCTTCTGATTCTTCTGTATTCAGATTATAGGACAGACTTTGCTTCTGGGATTTATTTTATTTCTGTGAGTACAATTTTCATTTTAAGTAAAAAAAAAATACTGCCTTTTAATATATTTGGCCTCTCTATAGCTTGATAAGGAAGAAAATGCTGTCCATGACAATGAGTTTTCATAAACCCTTTGACATTTATTATTATTTTTTGTTTAAAATTAATGATTTGGCATTCTGGTGTCTAACTTAGTCTGAAGTGTAAATTTAGTTAGCATTAGTCATTTTCTCAGCCATGGTCAGTCCAGGGTCTTTACAATAGCATGACTTCAAAGAGAGGACTAGATAATAGCATGCACTACTAATAGCAAGATTTCAAAGAGACAAAGGAGTAGTTAATAAATAGCAATGCTTTAAAGAAAAAAAAATAGAAAGTTATTCTTCCCTCAGATCAGAGCTTCCTAAACCTTCCAATAATGTATGAATACAGGCAAAGCAGATTGAAGCATAGTCAGAACAACTTTGAGACATTAAAAAAAAAAATCTCTTACCTTCTAACAGAAATATACACTTACTATAATTCTATTTAGTACGTGTTTATCTGATACGCTTTTTAAAATAATAATAAGGGCTTATATTTAATGAATGCTTAGTATATGGTCTAAGTGTTCTTACAAATACACTCTGATCTGTTCTCTCAATTCAGGAAACTGATTTTCAAAGAGATTAAGTAATGGAAACCTCTAAATGAGTGTCAACATTTGAACCCAGGCCCATCTGACTGTTCTTAAACATTACGCTTCAGAATAATGTGCCAAATTTGTACTATAGTTTTCCATACTCTCTAGATTACTGTCATTTAAAAATGTATACAAAATTAAAATACATAAAAATATATACAAATCCTCATTTTTAGAGGATTGCCTTAAAATTTGAAATTCCTCTGCCCCATCCAGGTAGATATGGTACATTTGATGCAGTGTGGCTCCAAAGAATGAATTTTTTTAACATTGAAGCCTGGTAATCATAATACAGGGAGTATGGTTTCCTCTTAAGAAACCATGTACTTTACGGGTGTGAAAGAGATGAAATTTTTATGGTCTCCCATGTGGTCCCACAGACAAGGAAAGCGATACAGGCTGCAGAGGCCCTCCATCAGCCAGGAAAGCTCATCCTGTGCTGTGATGCCACACAGCCTTTCTAGCCTGTGTCAGCTAGTCCGCCCCAGCCCCTCCCCCAGGCCCAAGAAGAGAAATTGCCTTGAATATCCAAAGATGACAAGACTGAACAGGAGTCTGGTTCTCACATCCTTGATAGAATTCCTTAGGAGAATGAGTAAAAATCCTAAACCTTGCCTCCTCTCACACACAGACCACACCAGAACATGTACAGTCTAGTCTGTTCTTTTAAGGCACTAATCAAATGTATCCTTGACACACTGCTCTCATAGGTTGATTAATGCATTCCTTGTAAAAGGTGTATGAACTGCTCTTAGTCAAAGAGCTGGCAGAACAGTCTGATCAGAATTCTTCCTCTCATTGTTTGGAGCTACGGTCCTCAATAAGACTGAATAAAGTCTTGGTTAATAGAGTAGCCTTGTTGATTTCTGTTGATATAGGTTTTTCTCCCATTTATTTCTTTATCAACTCAGCTCCCTATCTTGGTTTTCCTTTGTCAAGGCCCATGATGCCACATCCGGAGACAAACCTAACCTCACCCAGAAGGTGGTTGAGGCGCTAGGGAAAGAACAGCATCGAGGTGCAACACTGTGTGTCTTGCTTCTCTGGCAAGATCAGCTTATGGCATGTATATTTTAAAACTTTGCCTGTCTTGATGAACAAATGCCTTCTTCTTACCACATGAACATATTTGTGAAAACAAAACAAAAAAGGTATTTTATTCATGAAATTATGGTGACTTTGTGGGTTGGGAAGGTAATATTGGTGTTTAAAGGGGAGTTTGGAGATTGAGGATATATATGTATCACACATTGCAATAAATGAATTTTTCTCCAATTTCTTATGCTAGGTAGTACCAATAAAATTTTTTTTAGAATGGAGTTAGAAAAGGTATCTTTGCTTTGGTATATATGTATGGAGATGTGGCATCTAAATTAACTCTGCAAGACCACCTAGACTGCATATCTTTTAATCAGACACTTTTAACCATAAAATACTTGATGTTAAAATGACTTACCTTTTAGTAGGCATGTTAGAAATCAGCCAAGAAGTTATACATATTTTGGCAGTATTCAGCAGCCAAAAATGATGTCAACCTCTATTTGGAAAACTAAAAAATATCTTTACTAATCGAGTTTGTAATCTCCAACTGCAATTCTGTTGACCACTGAGCTGCAGTAGCAGTTTTTGTAAAAACATGTTCCTCCTAGAGCCCAAATTTGGAATCAAGTTGTTATAATGAAATTTACTTTAAAAATTTCTCACCTGCAACATTTATAGAACACTTGGAGATTGAAGAGTGGCAGGGAGAAAGTCTAATTTATGTATTAGGTGACTAACCATTGAGCCTAACCTTTAATTTCTCTTCTCTTTCCTTCTGAGTGAATTAAAAGGGGGTGAGTATCCTGGTCCGTAGGTGGACGGTGGCTCTGAGAACCATTTTGTTCCCGAGTGTGTAGAAGAATATTAAGGCCTTGAAGTTTGAGACCCCAAGCATGGAGAACCCATGGCATATTTTAATTCTTCTTTCATAGAAGCCTAACATCATTACTGATATTCCCATTTTCTGGAGGACAAAGATGCTCTTCTCCCTAAATCACTAAAGACTGAGATTTTACTGTTGTCTTAAACAGATGTGTTTAAAGGTTGAGAGGCAAAGCCATACAGCCTGTCCTGACCATTTAAGTAGCTATCGGGACACATACCAAATTTGGTTTACTTAACTCAGGTTTGCAGAACTCCATGAAGGAAATCAGTCTACACAGAGTTATTATTTGCACAATTTTATGCAGATGAATTTGAAAACCTAGATAAAATAGATACTTTTAAAAACTTTTTTCTAGGTAAGTTAACATATATAAAATACTTTTAATTTTTTTCTAAAATACTCCTCAAATCCTATCCCAATAAAGACAGTAAGTTCGAACAGACCAATGACAAAGGAAAAAAAAAAAAAAAGCTAGGAAAAAAGGACCTTAAGAGAATACCACAGAAAATACCAGGGAGTTTCAGAGGGAAACCTCACAGGGGAATAAACCAATTCTTAAAAGAACAGATAATCCAAAGCTATATATTATTTAGTACTATATTATTGTAGAAGGTTTTGAAATTTGTTTGTCATTAATGCAACATAGATACCCAAACCATACAAAAATTACACCAAAGATAGAAACTAGAAACCACCTTATTTATGTGTAATGATGAAAAAAATTCTGTAGGGTCTTAAAAGAATATATATCATATCATGACCAAGCTAATTATTTCTAAGAGAGCAAGGATAGATCAATATTAGGAAACTGGTTAATAAAATTTTTTATATACTAAGAATCAGAGACTGATCATGTGAACATCTCCAATAAGAAGAAAAGGCATGTGGAAAAAAAAAAAAGCTATTCATGATAAAACACTACATTTAAGAGGAACTGTTGGATATTTCTTTAACATGATAAAACTCAGCTTAAGTAAGTCTATATCTGCAAAACTGAAAAGCATCAATAGAAAAAGTAATACAGACATTAAGAGAACTTTGTAAAAAGCAGATCATAAAATTAACACTCAAAAAATCTATAGCTTTCATATAAACAAATAACAGGTGAAAATATATAAGGAAAGAGAACATGCATTTATGACAGTAAAAAGAAAAAAATGCATTGGCATGAAAGTAACAAGAAATATCCAAGTGTTAAAAAAAAAAACTCTAGAATCCTGAGAGATTTAAAATAGATGGGAAAATATGGAAAATTATGCCATGTTATTTGATAGAAAGTCTTAACATCATAAAAATGTTAAAAATTCATACAATTCACACAATCAAAAGTCAGCAATCCCTAACCAAGGAGTTAGTGTGTGGTGGGTAGGAGTGAGTCACTGAAGGGGTTCTAGCATACAGATACTAAAACATACTATAAATCATCTATCATTAAAAGGCTTGATATTGTCACATTGTTAGACACACAAAAGAAGGTGGAACAGAATAGTCGAATCCAAAAGACCACATTGTACATGAAATTTTACTATATCGTGATGTTCAAATTGTTGGGAGCAATGGGTGTTTATAACAAGTGTTGTGGGACTTCTAAGTAATTAAAAAAAAATAAGGTGGATGTATTCTTCATACTTTATGGGAGTGAGAATCTGAGATTCTGTATAAAGGGCCTGGGTAAGAGGTAAGGAAACCAGTAGAACTTTTAGCAATATCACAGGTCTTTAGGAACAAAAATAAAGTTTGGGGCTGTAAGACAATAAGATTTGGGAAAGCCAAGATCTCTAAGTGGAATGTGGTAAAGGAACCTGAGCCTGAAACCCTTCATGAATAGCAGTTGTTTTGAGAAGACGCAAAGAGGTCGGGACCAGAACTGAAGGAGGAGCACCAGAGACTTTTGGAGCTTCGCCCTGCAAGCTGGGGTGCACCAGAATGAGACTGAGCCTCCCTAAAGTTACAATCCGGATTTGATATAGTTAGTCCTATCAACAGGAAATAAGCATTCTCTGCAGGGAGAGAGCATCATCCAAAGCCTTAAAATGTATTATAAAATACTATAAAAATGTGTTCTACTATCCTGTATTAGGAAAGTATTAAGATAGATGAAAGAAAATCTAAGCCCATAACCAAGGCTCAATGTGGTGAAGATATGGATCCAACTGAATTTGATCTATAGATCAAATGGAATTGCACTCAAAATTCAGCAGTTTGTATTTGATGGGAACTAATGATCTTATTCTAACATTTATTTTTTAAAAGTTGGGAGGCAAAGCAAAAGAACAAAAAAAAACTGTTAGAGGAATAACCCCCCTGAAGAACTTATGCTACCACACAGTAACAGTTAATGAAGTGAATATAACTACTGCAAGAATAGAAAAATAGAACAATCCGGAAACACACCCATACATACATGGTCACTGCTTTTATGACAAATGTAACACTACTGTTCATTTGGGAATCATTTTCTTCAGTAAATGGTACTGGGCCAGCCAAATATTCACATGAAAATAAAGTAAAACTTAATTTATGTGAAAATTATTCTGAGTAGTATGTGAAGACACTAACAAGGCTTAAAGGTAAATATATCAGAATATTTTCATATACCTAAGGTATGCAAATATTTAATACGGCAAAATAAATGAGTGCATAAATAAACAGGTACTTAGTCTTAAGGAAATGTTAATAAATTAGATTTAGATTAGGTTGAGATGAAGTTCTGCTTATTAAAAGATCTCATCCTAGAAGTCAAGACAGAGTGGGAGAAATAATGGGCAATGAATTATATTTGACAAAGACTGGTGACCAAAACAAACTATGAATCAATAAAAAAAATTGAGACAAGCATAACAAAAATGTACAAAACACTTGGACAAGATCTTACTAATGAGTTCATCATAAATCCAAGAAGTAGATGAATAGCTGCTCAACTTCATCAGTCATCAGATATATACAACTAATTAAAACTGCAGTAAGATGCCATTATACACCATCAAAATGCCAAATTTAAAAATGAGCAATACCAAGGACTGGCAAAGATGCAAAGAAAGAATCTATCATACAGTGCTGGTAGAAATGGACTTTGGTGTACCAATTTAGAAATTTGTTATCATTTGGCAATATATACTAGAGGTTGACAAATACCCTGTGGCCAGCAATTCCATCGTTTGTCATTGAACCAACTCGTGTACATTTCTTCACTAAAATCAATGTATAGAATATTGGTGCACTATTAATATAGAAAAACTAGAAATAAGCCAGTGTTCATTCATAAATAGGGTGGATAATTCTAATTTGGTATATTTATGCAAAGGAATACTATACTATAGTGAGTATAATAATGAAGGAATATTGATACATGCAGCAGAATGAGTAAATTTCACAAGGAAAGGAAAGGAAAGAGTGGATATATTTAAAGTTAAAAACGAGGCATAACCAGAAGTCAAAATCATGGTGACTTTTGGGGAGGCATATTGATACTTTCTAGTATTCTAGCAATGTTTTATTTCTAGATCTGGAGGCTTGTAAATGAAAGTGTTCACTTTGTAAAAACTGATGGTTTTACTGATGATCTGTTCATTTTTCTGTATTTCTGCTTTCAGTAATTTTAAAAAGGGGCATTAATAAAAAATTGTGAATACAGCTCAAATTATTGCAGAAAGTTTGGGAAGCCCCATGGTTCCTCTTCTTCCCTAGGGAGAAAGAAATAGAATGATTTATAAAATACCTTGCATTAAGTTTGAGATATGCAGAATTTGGACAGCTACCTACTGCATACTTAGTGATAGTATTTGCTTTCTGGCCAAGTATCCAAAAAGAAAATGTGTTTTGAGTGTTGAATATTAGCATATAAAATCACATATACATATTGTAAAATGTTTTATAAGAGTGAAACAGAGAATACATCTATCCTAACCACCTACTAATGTTTCACTTATGAAGAGGTTTCATTATTGTGAAAGATTCCCATCAGACACCCACCATGTAGATTTTGGATTTATAGCACACAAGCAATCTATGCTGTGTACTAGTTTTTTAAATGCTTCTGCCTTTAACGTTTACTTCTTTCATAAATATCTTCAGTTTGCCATTATCTATTTTCCAGTATTACAAATACTAAAGAAAAAAATTCTGATGTCTTTTGCTTAAGCTTTAGCAATGTCTTCGACTAGGAAACTTAACTTATGTCTGCCTCTATTCATTGTGTGCTTATAGAGAATGACTTAGAATAGATGACCCAGTTTCACAGTATTTTATTGACACAGACATTTTAACAGTCATATATCTTCACCAAATAAGGCTATGCTAAAACTCAAGCCTTCAAGATAAATAGATTTGTATAGGAAATATATAGCAAGAGGTTGATAAGTTCAAGGAGTCAAATGAATAGGTCGTGAAATTGGTCAACATCTAATATGGGAACATCAAATGTAATATCAGTTTTGCAAGAATAACAGGGATTTCTGGGGCAAATGTGATTTATTCATGCCATGCTGAAACATTGTGCCAAAGAAAACATCCATCATTGTAAGAAAGTATGGTTTTTCAGGCAACCTACTAGCCATGAAATCATATTCTTGGTCAATCAAAAAGCAAATCAAGACATTAACATCGACAGCTTATCTTTCAGCCCTCTTTGATAAATAAAACTTCTTAACTTCACATGTCAAAAGTCTAGGGCCAGAGTCCAGACCTCTGCTTTCTTAGAATTCTGAAAGTATAACCAACACAATAAAAACATTCTCTTTCTCTGGGGGTTAACTTTTTCATATGCAGTGTTTCTAAGAATGCAATGTCTTTGAAAGCATTTCTTTTGCCTAAAGGAAAACAAAATAAATTTAAACCTCAACTGATTTTTAGCCCAAAAGCAAAATAAGATTCTCCCAATTGGCATTTTTATTCAAAATTGAATATTAAAATCAAATAGCTCCCGGCAAAGAGAATGATGATCAAAGACCATGATTATGAAAACCAAGAATCTGTTTAAGAGGGAAAAGGAAAACTACTTTGCCTTGTCATTTAAAATGGAAATAACACTAACATATCAGCTTTAGTATGGGACTGATTGATACAGCAGAAACCAAAAATTCTGTTTGGCAAATGCTTAGCAGAAATTAGAGGTTATTGTACAAGGAGATAAAGAAGGGACAGTGAACATAATTGTTGTGTTCTATCAGAAAATGGACTCATACTTTGCTGTTCAGATCCAAATTCTACTGACTAGAAATTGTATATGATATTGAGAATAAGATGACTTTCATGATGTTTGTTCAGAAATAATTTAAGGTCCTAGAGGTTGACAGGCACCGGGCCCAATCCTACAAATACAAAGATAAGTAAGAAATATCTGCAAGTTGCTAAGAATCAATCATATTAACAGAGAAAACTTGTTATGCTCTTCAACTTGCAGAAATTTGAGAAACTATTTTGTTTGAGAGTAAAGGGAAAATTAATACTATCAATAGAAATATTAAATCTGTGCTCAGCTGTGTGGTATTAAGATTTCAAGGCATTGTCATGCTCAATAAGTTAAAAAAACTTTCTGGAAATTAAATTAAAACATTCTGAACATAAAATATACATTGTGTACAAAATCAGGAACCTATATTTACAGAGCAAAAGAATGTTTTGAGCTATTTTTATCTACAGGTGTTGGATAAAGTTCCCATCATAAGGAACAAGAACAAGATACCTACTCTCACCACTCCTTTTCATTGTAGTACTGAAAGTCCTAGCTAGAGTAATCAAGCAAGGAAAACAAATGGTATCAGAACTGGAAAGGAAGAAATAAAACTGTCTCTATTTGTGGATTTGTTCTTATAGAAAATCCTAAAAACTCTGTCAAAAAATTTGTAGTATTAATCAGTGAATTCAATGAAATTTCAGGGTACAAAATTAACATACAAGAATCAGTAGCATTTCTATACACTGACAATGAATTTTCTGAAAAAGAAATGAATTGATCCTATTACATGGAATCAAAAACAATAAAATACTTAGGAATAAATGTAAGGAGGTGAAAGATATCTACTCTAAAATCTATAATAAGACATTGATGAAAAAATTAAAGGCATAAATAAGTGAAAACTCTTGTGTTCATGGATTGAAAGAATTAATATTGTTAAAATGTCAATACTACAAAAAGCCATGTACAGGTTCAATGCACTCCTTAGCAAGATTCCAATGGCATTTTTTACAGAAGTAAAAAAAAAAACTTCCTTAAATTTATGTGTAGCCAAAAGACCCTAAATAGCCAAAGAAATCAAGAGAAAGAACAAAGCAGAGGCATTTCATCTCCTGACTTAGTTATACTGCAAAGCTATAGTCATTAAAAACAGGATGACCGTATGGTTCTGGAATAAAATCAGACAGAATCAACAGCCCAGAGGTTGACCCAAGCATATATAGTCAACTAACATTTGACCAGAGAGCCAAGAACACCTGATGGAGAAAAGATAATCTTTTTAATAAATTATGCTGGGATAATTGGATATTCATATATAAAAGAATGAAACTGGGCCCTTATTTTAAACCACTCACAAAAATTAATTCAAAATGGATTAAAGACTTAAGTGTAAGATTTGAAACCATGAAACCATGAAACTCCTAGAAAAGAATATAGGAATAAAGCTCCTTGGCCTGAGTCTTGGTAATGATTTTTTGGTTATGACACCTAAAGCAAAAGCAACAAAAGTAAAAATAGACAAGTGATACTACATCAAACTAACAAGCTTCTAGACAGCAGTAGACAACATCAAGATAATGAAAAGACAACCTATTGAATGGGAAAAAATATTTGCAAACCATATATCTTCGGGGTTGATATCCAAAATATATAAAAAACTTATGCAACTCCATAGCAAAAAACCCAAATCACCCAATTAAAAAATGGGCAAAGGACATGAATAGACATTTCTCCAAAGAAATATATGAAAGGTCAACAGATACATGAACAGATGCTCAACATCATTAGTCACTAAGAAATGCAAATTAAAACCACAATGAGATATCACCTCACATCTGTAAGAATAGCCATCACCAAAGAGAGAAAAGATAAATTCTGGGGTAGATGTGGAGAAAAACGAACACTTGTGCACTAGTCGTGGGATTGCAAATTGGTAGAGCCACTGTAAAAAGAAGTTTGGAGGGTCCTCAAAACATTAAAAACAGAACTACTATATAGTAGATCCAGCAATTCCACTTCTAGAAATATATGCAAAGGAAATGAAAACACTAACTTGAAAAGGTATCTGCAGCCACATGTTCAAAGCAGCATTATTTAGAATAGCCAAGACATGGAAACAAATGTTTATCAATTGGTGAATAAAGAAGTTGTGATGTATATATACAATGGAATACATATTATTCAGCTATTAAAAACAAAACAAAAGAAGGAAATCCTACCATTTGGGGCAGCATGGACAGACATTGAAAGCATTATGCTAAGTGAAGGAAGTCAGAAAGAGAAAGACAAATAATGTTTGACCACACTTATATGTAGAATCTTAAGAAGAAAACTCTTGGAAAAAAGATAAGACTTGGGGTTACCAGAGGTGGTCAGAAGTGGAGGGTGGGCACAAGGAGAATTGGAGGAAAGTGGCCAAAAGGTAAAAACTTCCATCTGTAAGATAAAGAAGTACAAGGAATGTACAGATGCCTGTAGCCAATATTGCTGTATGATATATAGGAAACTTAGAGAGTGTATCCTAAGAATTCTCAGCACAAGGAGAACTTTTTTTCCTTTTAAATTTTCTTCTTTCTTTTCTTTTTTTTTGTGTCTCTATGAGAAGGTGGATGTTAACTGAACCTATTGTGGTGATCATTTTGCAATATATGTAAATCAGTCATAATGTACACTTTAAACTTACACAGTAATGCATGTCACTTATTTCACAACTAAACTGGAAAATATCTCTATGGCATCAATTTAAGATGGACATAGGAACAGTAATTAGTTTGGAAGGTAGAAAGGTAGGGGCTAGAAAAATTATCATTGAGATTTAGGTATATTATTTATCTAGTTATTGAGAGTTCACAATATGAAAACATTGTTCTAGGTGCAGGAAGAAATAGAAAAGAGGAACAAAACAAAACAAAAAATAGTCTGCCTGTGTGGAACTTACATTCTAAAGAAAGAACTCTAAAAAACAATAGTATGTAAAAATAGATGGCTTAAGTACCACAAAACAACAATAATATAAAAGGAATAAGTACTGTGTGTGCAATATGAATGTGTTTGTTTCATATAGGATAGTCGGAAGACCTGAATTATTAATTGATATTTAACTAGAGACATTAAAAAAGTCAATGAAATTTTTTAATCACAAAGAGTGAATTTTACTCTATGTATAAATAAAAATAAATGTAAAAATAGAAGAGAATTAGACATGATCCAATTCAAAAGTATGCCAGACAGCTTGAACATTAATTACTTAGCCCAACCATAATATGTTTGATATTTTTTTTCTCCAGGATGGGCAAGGACCCCAGTGTACCTTGATAGGAATCATTAGGGGAAGGGAGTAAAATTAAGATAGAGAAGTCATAGGAGGACAGGTCATGCAAAGCCATGTAGGCCATCAGAGGGACTTGTGATTTTACTCAGAGTTGTCTAGGAAGGCTTTGAGAATTTTGAATTCAGTAATGCTACTACTTAACTTATGTTTTAAAGACTCACACTGGTTGCTGAGTTGTGTGTAGACCAAAGAGAAGAGTAATATCAGAAGAGCCAGGTAATTGAGTAATGAGTTGGATTAGATAAATAATCTAAGTCAAAATAATGATGTCTTAGACCAAAGTACTGACATTGGAGATAGCAAGAAAAGGTCAGGTTATGTATAACTTTGAAGATAGAGCCAACAGGATTATCTGATGTGGTGGATCTGGGGTGTGTGAAAATCAGAGGAATCAACAAAGATTCCAGTTTTTTACTTAAGCAACTTATAGGATACAGTTGTTATTGTCTATTATGTGGAAGGAAGAGGTAGAGTAAGTTTGAAGAGAGAGATCAGGTTTCTTATTTGAATGTATTAATTTGAGTCATCTTTTGGACCTCTAAGAGATGCTGAGTAGGCAGTTCAAGTAAGACAGACAGTGAAGGATTCTGACTAAAAAGAAAAAGCATGATGTTGTTTCTTTGGAGTGGATGATGGAACCATTCTGTATCCTTATTGCATGGGCTATAAGAATATATACATATGATAAAATGTCATAATACTATGCACAAAAAAATGAATGCATATAAAAACTTACAAAACCCAAATCATACCTGTGGTTTAAGTAATAATAGTGGTCCAGTGTGAATTCCCTGGTTTTGCTAATTGTACTATGTCTGCATACATAGTATTTTTGGGGAATTAGTTAAAGAGTATAGACAAACTACTATTTTGGCAACTTCTAAGTAGGTCCAAAGTAACTTCAAAATAAATGGTCTGAAAATGTAAAATAAGATAAGGATAAACAACTCAATGAGTTTTTGCAGCATAAAAGGTTTGTAAGTGCTCTTTCGATAAGAGTGGCATCCTTTACTGCCTCCTTGACAAGTGAAGATTTCTAATGTTACAGGAAGAAAAGTCCTGCTTGAACTAGTTCAAGAGAAACTTTGAGGAGGGAAACTGGAAACAACTAAGTATACACAACATGTTTCAGGAATTTTGCTGAACAGGGAAATTGACTATTAACAAAAATGAACAAATGGGACTACATCCAGCTAAAAAGCTTCTGTACAGCAAAGGACACCATCAGTAGAACAAAAAGGCATCCTATAGTATGGGAGAAAGTATTTGTAAGCAACATATCTGACAAGGGGCTAACATCCAAAATATATAAAGAACTCACATGCCTCAACACCCAAAAAGCAAATACCCCAGTTAAAATAAGGATGGAGGATATGAACAGACAACTCTCCAAAGAAGTTCAGATGGCCAACAGGAAAAGATGCTCCACATCGCTAATTATCAGAGAAATGCAAATTAAAACCACAATGAGATATCACCTCACACCAGTTAGGATGGCCAACATAGAGAAGACTAGAAACAACAAATGCTGGTGAGATTGTGGAGAAAGGAGAACCCTCGTACACTGTTGGTAGGAATGTAAACTAGTTCAACCATTGTGGAAAACTGTATGGAGGTTACTCAAAAAACTCAAAATAGAAATCCCATTTGACCCAGGAATTCCACTCCTAGGAATTTACCCTAAGAATGCAAGAGCCCAGTTTGAAAAAGACATATGCACCCCTATGTTTATTACAGCACTATTTACAATAGCTAAGATATGGAAGCAACCTGTGTCCATCAGTAGATGAATGAATAAAGAACAAATGGTACATATACACAGTGGAATATTATTCAGCCATAAGAAGAAAACAAATCCTATCATTTGCAACAACATGGATGGATACAGAGGGTATTGATGTTATGCTCAGTGAAATAAGCAAGGCGAAGAAAGACAAGTACCAAATGATTTCACTCATCTGTGGAGCATAAGAACAAAGCAAAAACTGAAGGAACAAAACAGCAGCAGACTCACAGAACCCAAGAATAGACTAACAGTTACTGAAGGGAAAGGGACTAGAGAGGGTGGGTGGGAAGGGAGGGAAAAGGGGAATAAGGGGCATTACAATTAGCACACATAATGTAGGCGGGGGGCATGGTGAAGGCAGTATAGCACAGAGAAGACAAGTAGTGATTGTTTAGCATCTTACTACGCTGATGGACAGTAGTGACTGTAATGGAGTATGTGGTGGGGACTTGATAATGGGGGGATTCTAGTAACCACAGTGTTGCTCATGTGATTGTATATGAATGATACAAAAAAAAAAGATAGTCTAATAAAACAAACCTTTACATGTAAAAAAAAAAAATAGTTTACATCTCAAAATCCAAACTCAATTAAACCGAGATATGTTTTAGAGAAACTCCCTAACTCTGAAATACCAAGAAATGGCCACAATTAAAAATATGTGGTCTGACTAATCATAGTTTCAATAAAAAAAATAATAACTTATGCAGTTGAATTTCCTGAATTTAAAGCCAATCACTTCATCTCATACTGTCTTCCTGGGAACACACTGACTGTAGATTCTGAGAATGCCAAAAAAGTAGTTTGGTATCCTCCCTCACAAAGAACATTTCCTGTCCCTTCACACCATTTACCAATTGTAAGCCCTGAGGCTGAGACTTGAGTTTTGCCCCTCAGAAACTCTGTGATCTTGGCTGGCCACTATATTTTCTCTGACCCTAATTTTACCCAGTTATAGGAGTGGGGCATGGTAATAAATAATCAGATATGCTAACTCTTTCAGAAGATTGCAAGATTAGGCTCAATGGACAATAATCATAGTTAGCACATCATACTGCTTCCTATGTGCCACAGACTGTTCTGAGCAGTGTGAAAAGTGAAATAAAATGCAGTCATTTATGTCAAAGAGGTTTTAAAATAGAGCTGTGAAACCATTGAGGAGATGAGTCTTATGCACGTCCTCACTGGTAGAACCATAAACTTTTGAACTGGACCAAACCACATTTATTCTAAGGAATCAGCCTGAACACCCACAATTTGCAACAGTAAGATACTTCGCTTAGGGATAGCCTTAACCAACCAATTATATTCAGTCAAGATGCATTTTCTGCCTCCAACACCAATCAAAATTCTTTAAAAAACAGTGTATACAAGCATTCCCTTTTGTTTTTAAAACCCCTAATTTTTATTCCCTAGTGGGACATAATTTGGGTTGCTAACCAAATCTGTGTCCCCTAATTCCAATTCTGAGACCCCATATAAATGCTTTTGTTTTATTTTAGTTCTGCCTCTTTTCTTGGTCAACATAGCCTACGTGTTTAATCCTTACAACGACCATATGAAGCAGATGGTATTGAGGTCCAATTTGCAGATAAGAAAATTGAGTTCTAGAAGGGTAAAGTAACTTGCCTAAGATTATTTAAAAATCAAATAGCAGAGTTGAGTTTCAGACCTGTGATCATCTATCTGGCTGCAGAATTGTAGAAATTAACTTATAAATCATGAAGATCTATGCAAAGCCCCATTATTTTTATTGCTTAAGGTCATAGAAATTGTGATGTTAACTAACATATATACAACCACCAAAGTTCCCTTCCTTGCATCATTAAGAAACACATTAGCACAAAAGAGGGGATCACAGAACGATGCCACAACTGCACTTCAGTGGCACCAAGCAAATGACAGAGGAAAAATAATCTGTGTTCTAGGTCATTTGATACCTCAGACAATTTTACAAACCTTGAGAATTTGGCAAAATCAACACCCAAATTGCACCAGCAGTTTTTATCCATTTATTCTTTAAAGTACATGTATTGCCAGGGAACTAAAATCTCCGCTTGTCTAATTCAACTTGTCAAAATGTTTCTAAGGGCTCTCTGCAGTTGTAGAATATTTGTGATGACTCTTTGAAAATAAAAGTATATTGACTATAAGAAAAATTGAAATGACATTAGTTGGTTTAAATGCCCTTTTACAGAATGTTTAAATATTTTCAACTTGATCTCATATCAAATAAGTTACGTTCATTCCTTAGACATTACTAAGGAATAACTATGGCATTAGCAATGACAGTTATTTATTGAAAACTGATCATGTGTTACGACCCATATTAACACTAATTTTGTAAGATTCCCAAACCCCTACCTTGGACTTTTCTCTGGTTCCCAAGCCTTTTAGATGACCTTTACTTGTTTATTAGTTATGGATATTTCAGCTGTAAGTGTGAAGAATCTAATACAAATTGGTGTTAGCTAAATAGAAATTTTAATGGTTCATATAAAGAAAAAGTCCAATGTATATAAATTGGGTCAGCTGGCTCCAGGGACTCAGACCATTTTTGAGAACCTAATCTTATCTTTCTCCTGTTCATCTGTTTGCTCTGCTTTCTTGCATATTATTTTTGTTGATTATTTATTTCGTAATCTCCTTTTGGCAGCTGATGAGTTACATTCCAACAACTTTTCAGCCACCAGAGGAAAGATTGTTTATGTTCCTAGTCATTTTAGCAGAGGTCAGTGATTGATTCTTTTTGATCTGATATGGAAGATAACCTTACATCTCATTCCATGATTTCAGGTGCAGCTGACCACATATGCCTGAATCTTTGACCAAAAAAAAGGATTTCATGTTCCTAGTCATAGTATCAGCCTCACTTACACAATCACCTCCCAAGCCAGGTCAATGAGAAGTAATCTGGGACTTTTGCTGGAACTACAGAACAGAATCATAACTTACTGAGGAGTTGCAAAGCTGTTAGAATATTGTGTAAGTATGCATGAAATATTTGGGACACATATATAATAAGATTTTTTTCCATTATTTATCTGAAATTCAAATTTAACTGTATATTCCATATTTTTATTTGCTAAATCCGGCAACCTTACTCAAGAGATTATTTGTCAATATGATAAATTAATCTTTCTAGATATGATAATATGTATATCCTAAAGGGAGACTTATAAGCCAAATGATAATTAACTAATAGGCCAAATGAAACACAGCAAGAATTTAATTTTCAATGTGCTGGGAGTTATTTGAAATTCAAATGAGTGATAACTCATATAATCTTATGAAAATTCTATTAAGTAAGTGAAGGTGTGTGTCTCCAGAGGCTTTTGAGGTGATCCTTCTCACAGCGCCATCTCTGTGTATTCCAGGGAAGGATTAACAATATGACTCTGGTGAGAACCCCAAACATTTTTCTGTCGACATTTTCATAGCCAGCTTTCTAGTTCTGTAATCGCAAAGAACATGAACTGTTCCAAGCACTTGAATTCCAAATACAGTATTATTAATTGATAAATTAAGAAGACCCATTTGGCCTATTAGCTTGAAATCCAGTGTATCTCTCATTCCCATATAATCTACTAAAAAGAGAGAAATACACGTGTACCTCTAGAAATCTTGCCTTACCAAGCTTTTTGCTGTCACATTATATCATTGCAGAAGGCCAGTCCTTAACACTGGGGCAGACTTGTTTTGCTCTGTTCTACAGCTACCTTTGTTTGTGACTGTTTTCATGCATGGAATTCAGTGGGAACAGCTAGGGCCGATTGGCTATTCTTACTGAGTTCCACCGGCAACAAAGAAAGTACAGTGGAAAAAGATAAATACTTTTTCCAGACTAATTATGTAAAAAATTGATATTGCTTCAAAATGCATCACAAAGGACCCAGAAAGAGAGAAATAGGACAAAATCAAAATAAATCCTGTTTGTATTTTATTTCCTTGAATAGAGAGTATACCTGACAGTAAATTATATTCCTATAGCCCGAATCATTCTGATGCTACTTCAAGGTTTGAAAAGGTCAATCTGTAATATTCCACATTTTCAACAGAGAAACTGTATTGATGTAATGCTTGTAAGAACACAGATCTTGAATTTAACTAAAAATAATATACTGTGATAAATGAGAATTAGATGAATTTTTTAGAGCTAGCAGAATATTTATACTTTGTTTTTAGAAATCTGTGATTAGGTTACTTGGGTGAATAAGGTTACAAAAATACTAAAATGGATGTCAAATAGTTAAGATGATGTGTCAGTAGGAAAAAAGCATTTCATTCTTCAGGTTGGCTGTTTACTTAGGCAGTAATAAAAGAAAACCTTATAGCATTATTATAGGGCTAGAAAAGACCTTGAGATCACTTGGGTTATTAGTTCTAACACTTTTTTTAAAAACTTAAATCATATGAAAGTTCAAATATAAAATAGCTAAAAGCAAAGCTGCTCTATTAAAACAGGGATCCTACTTGCCGTTATCTTTCCCCTTCTTTCCTACAAAAGCACATCATTGGAGGTGTTCCCAGGAAAGTTCAAATAATCCTCATGGTTTTGAAAACCTCTGACTTGGTGCAAGACTTCATTTCAGGTGTGGAAATGACCCCTGAGGTTACTTAGAGGAAGAGCAGGCGTGAAGGTAGAGTTCCTCCGGGCTCCTCTCATTAGCCGCCAGGTGGGCTCCAGTGCTTCCCTATTCCTGCTGCTCCCACAGCTGTTACTAAGTCTTTCAATATAAGTACTCCTGCTCTGTCTTGTAAGGCATCTCATGAGAAGATCAAGGAGAAGAACTTTCAGTTGAGGAAAGTGAATAGAGAAGGGAGAAACTTTACTTCCGTGCACTGTGTCAGTTTGACTCAGAATGGGAATGCTATTCTGGTATATTCAACATCTCTGCTTATCTAGTTACGGGTTTTTTTATTTTGTATGTTTTTTAGTGCATAAATATATGAAACAGTTATTGATAGAGCCTGCATACCATTTTTCTTTCTTTGGATTTGTTAGAATGAGGAAATGATTTATGTCTTCATACTACCATGTATGCTAGCTAATCTGTTTTCTTCTATATTAAAAACAGTATTTTCTCTGACATAGTATTTATATTTTTATCTTGTCATTTAACAAAGAAAGTATTTCATGATTAAAGAATTCAGTAATAGGAAAAATAAGAATGTTTCCTCACATTCTAAAATCTATTTTTGTGCAGATAAAAACCGCTAAAAGCCTTAGTTTTCTGTGTATGTATTAACATATGTAAGTGTCCAAGAACATGCCTTCTACTCCCATGCAGTCACACCCAGCCCAAATCTTTTGGCCCTTGAAAATCAATAGAAATGTTTAAGTACTTTTGAAAGACAGCAATTAACAATGCAACTCTATGGACTGGTGAACAAAGTAAACTCATTAGAGGGAAACTGATATAATTTCTTTGAATTACACAATAGTTTGTTCTGTTTATCAGAATTCAGAGCAAAAACATTAATATGTTTAACATATCCTGATGGTTTTTCCAAGTTGAGGAAGGGCTAATAAAAAGATACTTCAACCTATAATGTGCTACCAATGGGCTATACAATAATTTTTATGCTAAATGTATGACTATGTACATAGTATTTTATATAAAGGTATAACTAGCTTCATAGAATGAGTTGAGAACCAAGCAGGAAAGGAAGCAGAAAAATATAACCTTTGGTGAGGGAAAATGCCACTCAATCAAACATGATCCATAACTGAGACAGATACTGAAAATTAGCAGAGAGGATAATTAAACAATTTACTATAACTTCAGTATATATGCTCAAAACAATGTTTACTCAATGTTCAATGTGTCATGATATTTTCCAGTATCACTGATGGGAACACGCATTACTCCCAGCTTGGTGTAAGCATCAATCACTGTTACTTTTAATTCTTTTGGGTGCTTTCTTCCTGGCTTTGATTAGTTTCCTTACAAGGATGCCTTAGTAAGTTACTCAGCTGAATAGCCAAGGAAACTGTCTACTGACCTTGGAATTCTCTCTCTGTGGAACACTTTCCTTCCTGCACTCTGTGCCAGGAAGTCTTGCTGCCTCGATCTTCCAAGAGTCTCAGCTCTGTGGCACCAATGCAGGTATCTCAGGACTGCACCTGGGTTGTCCCTGTTATGTCCCAGACTGAAACTATTTTAATGAGTAAGCTTGGGTCTTCCTAGGGCACATCTTCTCCCCACCCTCATTTCTAAGGGATCCTTTTCCTTTATTTTGGAATGACCAATGTCATGAGTATTTTTTTTCAAATTTTTGTTAATTTTTTTATAGTTCCATTTGGGATAATAATCTGGTTCCTTTTTTTTTACATCTATGCCAGAAAATTGTTTACTATTAATTTCATTTCTTATAGATACCTTATTTTTTTTTGAAGTACCATTGATATACAATCTTATATTGGTTTCAAATATACAACACAGTGTTTCAACATTTACCCATATTATTAAATCCTCACCCCCTCTAGTATGGTCACTATTTATCAACATAGAAAGATGTTACAGAATCACTATTTTCTCCATGCTGTAGTACTATCCCAGTGGTCAACTTATATTGAGTATCTTTGTGCCCCTTTACTTCCCTCACACCTCCCACCAACCCACCCCAACCCCTCCTCTGTGGTAACCACTAGTTACTTCTCACCATCTATGAGTCTACTCCTATTTTGTTCAGTCTGTTTTGCTTTGTTTTTATATTCCACAAATAAGTGAAATCATATAGTATTTCTTTCTCTGGCTTATTTCATTGAGCATAATACCCTCTAGATCCATCTATATTGTTGCAAATGGCAGAATTTCTCTTTTTATGGCTGAATAATACTCTATTGTGTATATGTACTACATCTTCATTATCCATTCGCCTATTCATGGACACTTAGGTTGCTTCCACATCTTGGCAATTGTAAATAATGCAGCAGTAAACATAAGGGTGTATATATCTTTTTGAATCAGGGATTTTGTTTTCTTCAGGTAAATTCCTAGAAGTGGAATTACTGGATCATATGGTGTTTCTACTTTCAGTTTTTGAGGAACTTCCATAATACTTTCTACAGTGGCTGCACCAATTGACATTCCCACTGACTGACTGTGAAGGAAGGTTGCCTTTCCTCTACATCCTCACCAACATTTGTTATTTCTTGTCTTGTGGACAGTGACCATTCTAACTGATGTGAGATGATACCTCACTGTGGTTTTGATTTGCATTTCCCTGATGATAAGTGATGCAGAGCATCTTTTAATGTGCCTGTTGGCCATCTGTATTTATTTTTTGGAGAAATGTTTGTTAAGGTCCCTTGCCCACTTTTTAATTAGGTTATTTGTTCTTTTGGTGTTGAGGTGAATGAGTTCTTTATATATTTTGGATATTAACCCCTAATTGGATAAATCACTAACAAATGTATTCTCCTATTTTATGGATGCCTTTTTGTTCCACTGATGGTGTCCTTGGCCGTACAGAAGTTTTCAGTTTGATATAGTCTAACTTGTTCACTTTTTGTTTCCCTTGCTCTAGATGTGTCCAGGAAAAAATTGCTCACACTTATGTTCAAGACATTTGCCTCTGTTTTCTTCTAAAAGTGGTCTTAGAATGTCTTCTAAGAGTGTCTTTCATTCAAGTCTTTGATCCACTTCAAGTTTACTTCTGTGTATGGGGAGGAGCCAAGATGGTGGCATGAGTAGGACCGCGGAAATCTCCTCCCAAAAACACATATATTTTTGAAAATACAATAAATACAACTATTCCTAAAAGAGAGACCAGAAGACACAGGACAACAGCCAAACTACATCCACACCTGCGAGAACCCAGCGCCTCGTGAAGGGGGTAAGATACAAGCAGCAGCCGGGTGGGAACCAAGCGCCCCACACCCCAGCTCCCGGTGGGAGGAGAGGAGTCAGAGCAGGGAGGGAGAGGGAGCCCAGGACTGCTAAATAGCCAGCCCTAGCCATCTGCACCGGAGCGCAGACACACAGTGCATGCATGGGGTGCTGGAAACTAGGGAAACAGGACAGTAAGACCTGTGAGCAGGTCCCTGCAGCTGGTGCACCTGGGACAAAGAAAAGTGAGCACTTTGTGAAAGTCATAAAGGGACAGGGACCGCACCGCTGGACAGAAGCATCCCGGGACACTTAGCCCAGCAGCTGGGAATCCCAGGGGACTCTGGGTGCACTAACCCCCTGGGCAGCAGCGCAGCTCTGAGGCCCCTCAGGGAAATAAACAGCCTCCCACCTGTTCCCCCTGCAGCGCAGCTCCGCCATAGCATAGCAGCAGTGTGAAAGCAGCCACACCCACAGCAGCCACACAGAGCTTACTCCACAGCAGCTGGGCAAAAATCAGAGATCCCATCTGTGTGCAACTGCCCAACATAAGCCACTAGGGGTCGCCACTCTCCCAAGAAAGGAAGGACAGGAGCAAGTGGGAAGGCACTTTGTTCTCCAGCTGACACATGTGCCAACTGCCTATCACTACCTCTATCACCATGAAAAGGCAGAAGATTTTGGTCCAGGCCAGAATAACCCAGATATCCTCCCCTGAGAGGGAATCTGGGGAGATCGATTTAACCAGTCTTCCTGAAAAACAATTCAAAATAAAGGTCATAACCATGCTGATGGACTTGCAGAGAGATATGCAAGAGCTAAGGAGGAAGATTACAGAAATAAAACAATGTCTGGAAGGACTTAAAAGCAGAATGGACAAGACGCAAGAGGCCATTAATGGAATAGAAATCAGAGAACAGGAACACAGAAAAGCTGATGCAGAGAGAGAGATAAAAGGATCTCCCGGAAAGAAAGAATATTAAGAGAACTGTGTGACCAATCAAAATGGAAAAATATTAGCATTATAGGGGTACCAGAAGAAGAAGAGAGAAAAAGGGATTGAAAGTGGCTATGAAGAAATAATTGCTGAAAACTTCCCCAAACTGGGGTGATGGTGGGGGGAGAATAGCCTCTCAGACCATAGAAGCATACAGAACTCCCAACAGAAGGGACCCAAGGAGGACAACACCAAGATACATAATATTTAAAATGGCAAAGATCAAACACAAGGACAGAGTATTAAAGGCACCTGTCCTTTAATACTAAAGAGATAAAAAAAGGTCACCTACAAAGGAAAACCCTTCAGGTTATGATAAGACTTCTCAACGGAAACCTTATAGGCCAGAAGAGAATGGCATGATATATTTAATGCAATGAAACAGAAGAGCCTTGAACCGAGGATACTGTATCCAGCATGATTATCATTTAAATATGAAGGAGGGATTAAACAATTCCCAGACAAGCAGAAGTTGAGGGAATTTGCCTCCCACAAATGACCTCTACAGGGTATTTTAGAGGGACTGCTCTAAATGGGAGCACTCCTAAGACTAAATAGAAGTCACCACAGAAAATAAAATCACAGCAAAGAAAGCAGACCAACCAAATACCAACTAAAGGCAAAAAAAAAAAAATTAAACTACCCTCAAAAACAGTCAAAGGAAACACAAAAGAGCACAAACACACACACAAAAAATACCTAACATACAAAGAATGGAGGAGGAGGAATAAGAAGGGAGAGAAATAAAGAATCATCAGACTATGTTTATAATAGCTCAATAAGTGAGTTAAGTTAGACAGTAAGATAGTAAAACTAACTGTTAACCTTTGGTAACCATGGATCTAAAGCCTGCAATGGCAATAAGTACATATTTTTCAATAATCACCCTAAATGTAAATGGGCTGAATCCACCAATCAAAAGACACAGAGTAATAGAATGGATAAAAGAGCAAGACCAATCTATATGCTGCTTACAAGAGACTCACCTCAAACCCAAAGACATGCACAGACTAAAAGTCAAGGGATGGGAAAAGATATTTCATGCAAACAACAAGGAGAAAAAAGCAGGTGTTGCAGTACTAGTATCAGACAAAATAGACTTCAAAACAAAAAGTCACAAGAGATAAAGAAGGACGTTATATAATGATAAAGGGGTCAATCCAACAAGAGGATATAACCATTATAAATATATATGCACCCAATACAGGAGCACCAACATATTTGATACTTCTGTGTATGGAGTTAGATAGTGATCCAGTTTCATTCTTTTATAGGTACCTCTCCAGTTTTCCCAACACCAGTTATTGAAGAAGTAGTCTTTCCCCTATTGTATATCATTACTCCTTTATCATTGTAGGGAATATGGAAGTTCCAATGGCCAGGATGCTCATCTGAGCCTGATCTACTTTCCCACTGTGCATGTGCAATGATGTAATAATTGGCCTGCTGCACAGGTGCAGGTTTGCACACGTGTTGCAATGAGCCATTATTGAATGTGTTGCTATATAAAGACCTCCACCCGGTGCTCTGGGCAGAGAGGTGCTCCTGGCAAGAATAGATTGTAGACTTTTTGGATGTGGTTGGGATTCTAGTACTTGACCAGCAACCACAAATAAAGCTTGGCATAAGACCTTTAATTCAAAGCATTTCATCATTGTTATTCAATCTCACTGAGTCTAGAGTGAACTTGCCTGGAGCTGGAAACATCCAGTGTGACAATTATATATTAATTGACCATATATTGGGGTTTTATATCTGGGCTCTCTGTTCTGTTCCATTCATCTATGGGACTGTTCTTGTACCAGTACCACACTGTTTTGATTACTGTAGCTTTGTAGTATAGCTTGAAGTCAAGAAGCATAATATTCCCAGTTTTGTTCTCTCTCAGGATTGCTATGGATATTCTGGATCTTTTGTGGTTCCATATAAATTTTAGAACTATTTGTTCTAGTTTGTTGAAGAATGCTTTTGGTATTTTGATAGAGATTGAATTGAATCTGTAGACTGCTTTAGGCAGGATGGCCATTTTGTAAATATTAATTCTTCCTACCCAAGAGCATAGGATAGATTTGCATTTGTTGGTGTCTTTTTAAATTTCTCTCATCAGGGTCTTATAGTTTTCAGAGTAAAGGTCTTTCACCTCCTTGGTTAGGTTTATTCCTAGGTATGTTATTCTTTTTAATGCAACTGTAAATGGAATTGTTTTCCTGATTTCTCTTTCTGCACTTTGTTGTTAGTATATAGGAATGTAACAGATTTCTGTGTATTAATTTTTTATTCTGCAACTTTGCTGAATCCAGTTATTAATTCTAATAGATTTTTGGTGTAGTCTATGGTTTTCTATGTATAATATCAAGTCATCTGCAATAGTAACAGTTTAATTTTTTCCTTCCTCATTTGGATGCCTTTTATCTCTTTGTGTTTTCTGATTGCTGTGGCTAGGACCTCCAGTAAATTTTGAATAAAAGTGTGAGTGTGGACATCCTTGTCTTGTTCCTGATCTTGGAGGAAAAGCTTTCAGCATTTTGCAATTCAGTATGATGTTAGGTGTGGGTTTGTTGTATATAGCTTTTATTATGTTGAAGTAAATACCCTCTATTTTGTTAAGAGTTTTTGTCATGAACAGATGTTGAATTTTGTTTGCTTTTTCTGCATCTCTTGAGGTGACCATGTGGTTTTTATACTTCTTTTTGTTGCTGTGGTATATGATATTGATTTACAAATTTTGTACCATCTGTGCATCCCTGGAATAAATCCTACTTGATCATGATAGATGATATTTTTGATGTATTTTTGAATTCAGTTTGCTAATATTTTGTTGAGTATTTTTGCATATTTTTTCATCAGGGATATTGGTCTGTAATTTTCTTTTTTTGTGGTATCTTTTTCTGGTTTTGGTATTAGAGTGATGCTGGCCTCATAGAATGAGTTTGGAAGTAGTCCCTCCTCTTCTACCTTTTGGAATACTTTAAGAAGGAAAGGTATATATTGTCTTCAAATGTTTGGTATAATTCAACTGTGAAGCCAACTGGTCCTGGCATTTTGTTTGTTGAGAATTTTTTATTATGAATCTAATTTAATTGCTGGTAATTGGTCTTTTCAAAATATCTGTTTCTTCCTGGGTCAGTCTTAGAAGGTTCTATTTTCTAGGAATTTGTCAATTTCTTCTAGGTTGTCCAGTTTATTGGCATATACTCTTTCATGGTATTCTCTAATAATTCTTTGTATTTCTGTGCTATCTGTTCTGACTAGTCCTTCTTCCTTTCTGGTTTTTTTCATGTGTATACTCCCTTATTCTTTTTATGTCTGGGTAGGGGTTAATCTATTCTGTTAATTTTTTTAAAGAACCATGTCTTGGTTTCATTAATGTTTTTCTATTGTTTTATTCTTTTATTTATTTCCACTCTGATATTTATTATGTCCCTCCTACTGACTTTTGGTTTCATTTGTTCTTCCTTTTCTAGTTTCTTTAATTGTGAGTTTAGGTTTTATTTGTGATTGTTCTTTTTTCCTGAGGTAGGCCTGTATTTCTGTTTACTTCCCTCTTAGAACTGCTTTTGCAGCATCCCATAAATTTTGGACTGTTGAATTTTTGCTTTCATTTGTCTCCATATATTGTTTGATTTTTTAAAAATTTGTTCATTGATCAATTGATTATTTAGAAACATGTTTAGCTTCCATGTGTTTAAAGGATATTTTTGGTTTCTGTATGTAATTATTTCTAGTTTCACAGCATTGTGGTCTAAGAAGCTGCTTGCTACAGTATTAATCTTTTTGGATTTACTGAAGCTCTTTTTTTGGCCTAGTATATGATCTATCCTGGAGAACATTCCATGAACACTTGAGAAAAATGTGTATCCTGCTGCTTTTGGGTGGAAAGTTCTGTAGTTATTTGTTAAGTCCATCTGATCTAATGTGTGGTTCAATGCCTCTGTCTCCTTACTTATTTTCTATCTGGTTGATTTATTGATGTAAGTGGTGTGTCAAAGCCTCCTAGTATTGCAATCTATTTCCCTCTTTAATTCTGTTAGTATTTGTTTTACATATTTAGGTGCTCCTATATTGGGTACAAAGATATTTATAATGGTTATATATCCTCTTGTTGGACTGACCCCTTTGTCATTATGTAATGTCCTCTTTGTTACTTTCTTTGTTTTGAAATCTAGTTTGTCTGATATAAGTACTGCTATTTCTGCTTTTATCTCCCTATTATTTGCATGAAATATCTTTTTTCATCCCTTGAATTTTAGTTTTTGTATGTTTTTGGGTCTGAAATGAGTCTCTTGTAGGCAGCAAATAGATGGGTCCTATTTTTTATTCATTCTGTCACTCTATGTATTTTGATTGATACATTCAGTCCATTTACATTTAAAGTAATTATGATAGGTACTTGCTTATTGCCATTTTATTGTTTTCTGGTTTTTATAACCCTTCTGTTCCTTTAGTACTCTCTTAAACCCTTCTGTTGTTATTTGATGGTTTTCTTTAGTTTTGTGATTGGGTTCTTCTTTTATAAGTTTTTTTGTATGTCTGTTATAGGCTTTAGGTTTGTGGTTACCATAAGATTCAAGGATAGATTTCTGACTATATAACAGTCTATATTGTTTATTTCTCTATTTCAAACAAAATACATTTGATTTTCTAAGATTGATAACCTCCATTTCACTTAGCCCTCTTTCTGGTGTCTTTTGCTGTAATTTTGTTTGGAACATAATCCTCTGCCTCCTCATTTTGTCAAGGTTTCTGTGTGTCTTCTTTTGTATTAGATGGATCTGCTATGCTTCCTAGTCTAGAGAGTAATGACTTTATGAAGAAGGCATCCTGTGGTGCCCAGAAGCTCAAGACTCTTTATTGTCCAGTGTCTGGTTCTCTTTTGTGGTGGAGTCCCGGTTGCTGTTGGTGGCAATGGGTGGAGCCATCTGTCTGCCAGTAGTGGTCTCAGTTCACTGTGGCTGGCAGTTTGCCTCAGTTGGCCCTTTTGATCAGAGCAGAAGCTTCTGCTAGGCCTCTTGCAGGTGGGGCTACTCCTGCCTGCCCTAACATGATGACGATGCTGCTGGGTTAATGGAGTGGATGGGGTGTTTGTGGGGCACCGGGGTATGGCTGAGTGCAACAAGCACCACTGGGCTTTGCTGCCCATGGGGAGGAAGGAGTTCTTGGAGCTGGTTCCTACAGGTGCCTCCCCAGATGGGCTGAGAAAGCTGGGAGAGCCACCCTCTGCCTGCCAGGCAACAAAATCTGACACTGCTGGGCCACGTTGGCTGGCATGCTGGTGATACACAGGGAGGCATCTTGGGTCTGAGCCACTAGTGAAGGGGATGGAGAGTCTGAGGCTCCAGAGAGTGTCTGAGATGTTGGGCAGGTGGAGGGCTGGGGAGGCATTGCCTATCTTCCCTTTTTCCTTTGGAGACAGCTCTGTTCAATCCTCACCCTCTGGCATCCCTCCAACTGTTGGTAAATTTTTCAAACTGCTGCCTGTGCTTTGGGTCTTAGCAGACCAGCAGAGCGTGCCTGTCCTCCACAAGTGCCTGGAGTCTCAGTTTCCCAGGGTGCTCTGACTGCCCCTGGTGTCCAGCCCTGTTAATCGCCGGAACTCATAGTAATCTGGACTCATGCTCCCAGAGCAGATCTCCAGGGCCATGTGTGTTAAGTTCCTAAGCACTATCTCCTTCCTGTTCCTGTCCTCTTCCTCCTCCCTGTAGGCTGGGATGGAGGAGGGGCTTGGGTCCCATTCTATTGTGGCTCTACCACTTTACCCTTTTCTGTGTGGTCTTCTCTTTTTCACTATGTATAGGTGGTCTCTTCCCCAGTCTTCAGGTCATTTTCAGGGATAGTTGTTTTCATTGTAGTTGCGTCTTTGGTGTGTTTGTGGGAGGTTTCCACCTTGCCTTCCGAATCCACCATCACTTCTCCCCCACCCCCACCTCATTAATTTTTTTATTGCCGCCACTATTCATTCTGTTAATGCCATATTGTAAATACTGTCTCTTTTTACTAAAGAAAGGAAAAAAATTTCATTTTGCTCTCATGTTCAATGAACGTTCCTGAGCTACTAAATACAGAAACCTAAATTTATAAAAAGTTTTACTCTTAGAAAATCAAATATATTTTGATTTTCTGTAAATTATATATGTATAATTTGCATTCACTTTTGAAATGTTTACTTACTGCTCTACTGCATGTGTATCATTCCTTTTGGCTTTCACTATTATATTTCTGGATATTTTATCTAAGTAGGTCTTATGATTCTTCAATTATGCATTTGGGTCTTTATTTGGTTCTTCAAATCCATATAGTTCTAGTCCATTCTCTTGTTATAATTTATTCCATATTCTGCCTATTCTTCCATCTGGAAACAACTGTTATAAATGTGCTGCAAATCTTATGTCTTTTTTCCTATTCCCTATATATTTATCATTTTATGCCTTATCAATGCATATCTCATATCTAACAGTTCTCTTCAGTTTTTAAAAAATCTTCTTATGCTATCATTTTAAAAAGCACTGTCTCTGTTTTTCATTTGTAGATAACCATTTTACCCTCTTACATGAAGTTTTAAAGATTTCCTCTCTTATGGAATTCTTGTCCTTCTCATGTTTGGTCCAGGATTGGGATTCAAGTATTCACAGGTCTTTTTATTTTTCCCATCCATGGCATAAAAAAAGAAAAACTTCATTTTATAGTTTTTCTGCTTCATTTCAAAGATTATATATCATTTCAAGTGCCCTGGCTTTATGTGTGATCTTACAGCTTGCCTCCACTTAAGGCCATATCACTCTTCTCCGTATTCCAGACAAAAACCACGCCCTCCATTTGGTTACTATCTTTGGCTGATGCTGGGCAAGAGTCACCAGTGTCAACAACTCGAGTCCTCCACTTTGGGATTCTTTTTTTCTTTTCTTAAATTTGAGGCAGAACTTTCCTTTTGCCATTTTTAAAAATTAGATATAAAATGAATTTTAATCAGAGCTTATCAACAGTTTTTATGAATTTTTGCCTATATAGTGATCCACACGAAGCCGTATGTTAAGGTTGTCAGAAAACTTTATAACTTTTACAAATCTTCTTTAATTTATTCCTTAAAACAATCCAGTGAATATGAGTTGATAGAGGAAACAAAACTGAGTTTTTGGCATTTTAACTGATTTGACCAAAATCATATAATCAATAAGTGTTTTAACTATGATTCAAATCCAGGTCAATGGCCCTTTTGGTTATGCACTTAGCAATTATTCCTTACAATAATAGCTTTAAGAAACAGGGTATTTCATCCATCTTACAATATTCTTTGTAGAAGAGGAAAGAACCACGATTATTTGACCTATACTTGACAACTGAGTCTGAATATATCCTATGTTCTTAGCAATTTAAGAGTCTTATGAAACTTCCTCAAATTATTTGTATTGAAAAGGGTATGTTATAAAGGAAAAGCATAAAGAATAATGTTATGATATTAGACACTGGCAAGTGGATCAAACTTTGCTTCAAAAATTGTAATATTTTAAATTCCACAGATGGCTAATGGAGAACTTTCTCTCATGAAAATTCTTTAAATTTAATTTAATTTGTGATGTGCTAAAATCAGACTATTTGAATTTATCTATGATGAGTGTTTAATTGTGCTTTGCCTATTCGTCTTGAATTAAATAAGCTTCCTTTGAGATTTATTCTCTTCTTGATTCAGTGTGCTATTAGGTACCACTTCTGTCATTTGCATTTAAAGAAATGAATCCTTAAAACTCTCATGAGTTTTTTTCTTCAATAGTTGAAGGGTTGGTTACTCAGTGAATGAGGTTAGAGTTAATGGTTTATTATTATTATTATTATATTATTGTCATGTCCTCACACCAAAAAACAAAGTTCAAGTTATCTTCTTTAAATATTGATATTGCCTCTATAATGTTCCTCTTTTATTCTGCAGGATTTTCCAAAGAGTTTCTCAAAATCATATATAAATTTCAAAAGCTCTCACTGAGGTAATACAGAAAGAAGTAAATATTCCATTTTCTGATATACTCACTGATTATCTGAAGTTCTAAGTCAGATTGAATCTTACTCTTTTTCATCCATTCCCAATTAATTTAGAAGATAACTGTTTATTTTATTAACAAAAATGCTCTAATAAAGATAGAAATTTCTTTCTATGCATCAAAGTTTATCCTATATATTTTCCAATTGTCTTACAGCAATTGATAGAGTTGCATAGCATACCTTCTGCATGATTATCAGCAAGAATGATTGTATCATTGACAGGAAGACACTGAAGGGCATAGGGGATGGAAATGTTCCACTGGAACAAAAATTACAGAAGATTATGAAAATAGGTACACAAAACAGGAATTTGTCCAGAGGTCAAATTCTAGGTCACAAAATATCTCACTTTTAGGTATGTGAGGTTTAAGTGATTCTACTTATGCCTTGTCCATCTCTCTGTCTTAATTACTGTGGAGTCTTGAATGTTTCTGTCTTATTTCACCAGGTGCTGGGCACAAGAAAATCCAGAGCAATTATTGAGTATTCTCATTGAGACTGAATGAAATGAAAGTCAATCACCTAAAAGCACTGCTCAGTGGATCCTGTCTTTAGACCTTTCTCAAGTCCATTCCTGTACTGTCATATGGAATGTCAGAACTTTATTCAATTCCAGTGGCAGGCCTAACCACCATACTAATTGCCAACATAATCTTGACTAATTTTTCAGAGATTAGTCTAAATATTGATTAGTTTAACCAATCACTGTAACACCATAATTTTTGCCAGTTTACTTACAGACAAGAGCCATAGGCCAAGAATAGGATAATTAAATCTAAATTCATAATGACATTACTGAGCCATTGAATTAACTAATGTTGGATCTCCCTATTTTAGTATACTTAATTTGAAATAATAAGTCACTATAAATTCAGGAACTGTTCACTGGATATTTCAGGAATAAATATTGTTAGAAAATATATTTTTTAATAAAATGTGTTAATAGAAGAAAATTGCACATCACTGAAACTTTCTGTATCTTAAACCATAAGCAAAAGTATGTAAACATATACACAATACTTAATAACTGTCTTATTCATTAATAAATATAGTGGGAACTCAAAAGCTTTGTGGAATGAATAAATTTCTTCATTCACTGATGACTTCATGCATTTTTACCTTGATGAATCCCAATATTCCTGAATTCTTCTTGGTTACAGAACAACTTGTTAGTTAAGAATTCATGAGCATACATCATGATTTGAGAAAAGTAGTACACGGTGTCATGGAGAATCCTTACTGAGGCTCCAGGAAGCTATGCTTCCAAGTTTCAGGTAAGAGTTTGTTTTAACAAGGCTCCAACTACCATTCTCTACTCCTTAAACTCTCTTCTACTCTTGCTGACTTCTCTTTTCACTAGCTTTTTGAATAGCAGACCAAAAAATCAGAAATGTCCTCATCATGATAAGGCAGAGATGATGACTACATCCATACTGTGATTTATATTATGGTAGAAAGTCCTTGCTGCTTCTAAATATCTGGCTCCAACTAGTCCTATCCAAGTTTGTATTTTAGAAGAAAAATGGTGAACATCCATTTAAAATGAACATCCATTTTAGGAAGGCACAGAGAAGTAACTTAGTCATTGCATATTATGCCAAATGCAAATATTTGTTTCTTAGCTTAAATTAGGCAGAGCACAGTATGATTTGATCTGGGATATTCAAATTGGTAGTTATCAGTTTTTCTGCAACCCAAAAATAAATTTGAAGAGGATATCCAAGCAGGCTTGTGGTAGTGGAGCAAAGGTGAGTCAAGGGAAGGTACAAGTCAGCTCTATGTCTACCTTTTAAAAAAAGTCACTTGACCAGAACAGAGAGGAGAGGGACAGAGGCACAAGTAATTCTTAATTTCAGATTTCTCAAGGGTGCTAGCATTTGCCCAGAGGCTTGAAGTGGAAAATTAAAAAAAAAAATACATGAAAGGAACAGCAATGACTGGAGTTCCCTAGAAACATATGGAGAAAAGTAGCCGAAAGGTTGCTTTTTGGAAGGGGGGCATTGGTTTGAGTTTTTAAAATGTCAGTTTTTTTGGCTTATTGGTACAGTGTTTCTATGAAAGTGAGAAATAAAATTAAATAACATATCAAATTGCAAGCCCTTCCTAAATGTGACTACATAGCATAAAGATTTACCTTGCTTTGATGAGATAAGCTCTGTGGGAGATGAGATTGCAAAGGAATTAGGTATAGAAAAAGGGGTATCTAGGGAGCTCTTTATCATTTAACTAGAAAATGAAATTAGATAGAAAAGTTAAAAATAAACTTGTTAGTGGGAGAAAAGCACTCAATGTCATTTTGTTTATTAAAAGAACATGTTTCTCAACAAAAGAAACATTTCCTTCAAAAAAACTAATACTTAATCAGAGTAAGCTTGCTTTAGCATTTTGCAAAAGTTACATATGGTGTCCTTCTCTGTTTGTGTGCTGTATTAGTGTAAAGCATTATTTCAAATTTGCCAAAGGTATTACTTTTATTCTTTGTATTTAGTCATAGGAGAATATGCTTTCAAAGAGTCAGAAGAAAGGACATTCTCTCATTCTGTTTAATGATACTGTGCTTTTACAAAGCAAACCTCAAAGATACAGTCTAGGTTCCAAGCAATCTGATAAACTGTCTTAGAGGTTTTTTTAATAGAGCAATTTAGTAACCTTTCACCAGATCTGTACATGGTACCAATAAAAATGCTCTTTTTGTCTTCCTGAGCTTGGCAGTACAGCACCGTCATACTTCCAATGGGATATTTCATCATTTGAAATGAATTAACAGCATACAACATGATGGGTGACATAGAGAAAATTGGCTGAAGTAAAACAAGTCAATAAACATTTACTATTAGAAGCACGTTAAAAATATGACATGAGTGATTCTATCCCATAAAAGCCATAAAGGAGATGTTTACAGTCCTGAGAGACCTTTGAAAAGTTGCAGTTACTTCTTTTTTATACTTCCCTAAATACCATAGGAGAATGGGAGTCATATGAAATCGTTTGGAATTATTGGCAAACATATTCACAACAGGGGAATGCAATACTTCTTTCTACAGTTTGAAATATGCACTTGGGGTATTTATTTTCTAAAAATAGTTCATTTTTGAGAGATTTAAAAGTGAGCTACAGTTTTTGGACCAGTCTACACATTAGTAAAATCCCCAACAATGAAATCAGTAGTTTCAGGGAGAAATTAAACTGTAAAATTTGTCAGGAATCTAAGAAACAGCAACCATCCTTATATATACCAGGAAACAATAGAAAATCATAACATTTTAGAAACAGAAAGTAATCCAGAGATCATTCAGTTTTCTACCCGCACTACTATGCTGCCTTACTCACTCAGCAGGGGACAAGTGATACACCCCTAATGGCAAAACCACAGCAATGTACCTCCCCCTCCACATACTAACCTCCTTATGCCCACAGCATCCAGCAGCTATAGGCTGAAATAAAACCCATTATTTATAAGTTAACAAGTATTTGGGGGTTATAAGAGGAAATTAAGGATATGCTATATTAAATATCTTAATTGTTTGCTAAAAATAACATACATTTACTCATACAATTATATGCCAGTATATCAGTGTTACAAAGTTTATAAGCTTCTTTATATTTAGTCTAAACATACTTTAAATCACTCTGACCATTGGTAGTTTGTTATGGTATCCTCATGACTGATGGATAGTTATGGCCTGTATGAATGATCAATACCATGTGATCACCTTTTCCAATAAATGTTCAGGCATATTAAAGAAAATCCCAAAGTTCTATCTTTGTTTCCCATTTGACTACAGCTGTATTTTTTTCTCCATGTTGATCCCTTTTCTCTTAAGTAAGTTATATGTCATTCTAGCACTATACCTTAAAAGTGTTTTGTAAAATTTAACCAGGAACAAGTTTTGGGTTTATGAATTCACATAAGAAAATCCAATTAGTGCTTAGTATGTGCCAGGCTCTGGGGAAGGCAAGACAGGGAAGCTTCCCTTGGGACTTCCTTATCTTGCTCTTTCAATTTGCATATTCATTCTCTTTAGGTCAAGGAAACTGCCTTCTCTTATTTATCTAATGATAGCCTGTCCTCCACCCAATTCTTTTTTTCTTTCTGACAATCCGAATATTATCATATTGGGTATTCAGAATCTTTTTCCAAGTCTCATATTTTCCTTCATGCTTTTTCTATCACTTTATTTTTGTTTGATACTTTGAAATATCATTTCTACTTGATTCTCTGGGACAAGAGATTTTGTCTCGCCTTTATGGACTTGTATTCCAACAACATTTTTCATCCCAAGAATGTGAGTTGGTATGATGTGATGTGTCTCCTTTTCCAGAGGAAGACAAAGACCTTTCCCCTGAGGGCTGGGTGGACAGAGAGGGCATCTGGAGGGGGCTCTCTGCTCAATTAGCTTTTAGAGCCCTCCCTGGCCCAGCAGCAGAAGCAGGACCCAGTCCAGGCAACAGGTGATTTCTCATCTTCTAGAGGGCCAGGAAGAACAGACATGCTCACACCTAGCCCAGTCACCCTCCCGTGAACAGCACTCTGCTGGCTCTCCATGGGGTTCTGGGAGAAAGCCCAGCACCAAGTCTCTAGGGGAGCATGTGCAGGGCCCCAGGTCTGCCCTGTACCTGAAGCTGCTTGGCTCAGGAAAGGTGATAGAGGAATGGGTGTGCAGCAGAATGAGCGTATATTCAATGCCCCATCTTCCCAGAACCTATCTACTACTTTTTTTTTAAAGGGAAATCTGATCACATAGCTTCCCTTTGTAAAACATATCAATAGAATCTCACTGCTCTTAAAACTATTAAAAATGGCTTTGAGTTCACTTCCATCCTCAAAGTACTGATTATTTTTTCTTTCAGCCAAACATGCCAGACTGCACAGACTGCTTCCAGGTCTCCATACCACATTCCTTCTTATATCAGAGCCACTTTTCTGTTTTCCCCTCAGCCTAGAATTCTCTCTCTTGTTGTTTCATCTGGCAACTCTTCACCACTTCCTTTCTTCCTTCCTTCCATTTGTACACTGGTGACCAAAACTGATATGGTCTTTGAGGAGCTATCAGTTTACCAGGAATAGCAGACCCCAAAACAGAACATAAACACCAAGTACATAAATATATAAGCCCAAACTATCATAAATTCAAAAAAGAGAGAAGACACATTTGTCCAAAGACATACAGTTAATGGAGCAAAGGGGCTCAGATGTGAGCTCGCTCCTGCCTGTTTTCAAAATCCTTGGTCTCAATCACATTACTCTATATTCAATAATTAAAATTATATTAGCTTAACTACTTCCCATACCATCAATCTTTTTATGTCCACTACTTGGGATATACCATGAATTGTGCATTGCTATCAGTTGTAAAACTACAAAAAATAGTAATAACAGGATAAGAGGAAAGTAGATTGCGTTATTGTTCAGTTTTTCACATCTCTATTTTTGTCTTCCAAGTTTCTGACAATGCTTAACAAATACAGTAGACATATCCATCATGTCCCTTCCAAATTTCTGAAAACCTATTGGTGTATTTTAATCTTTATCTTTAATCTTTGTAGTCTCTGATGTGCCCCCAGCTCTTGGTTTCATTGATTTTTTCTATTGTTTTATTCTTCTCAATTTTGTTTATTTCTTCTCTGATCTTTATTATGTCCCTTCTTCTGCTGACTTTCAGCCTCATTTGTTCTTCTTTTTCCAAATTTGATAATTGTGACATTAGACTATTCATTTGGGTTTGTTCTTCCTTCTTTAAATATGCCTGGATTGCTATATACTTTCCTCTTAAGACTGCTTTCACTGCATCCCACAGAAGTTGGGGCTTTGTGTTGTTGTTATTTATTTCCATATATTGCTGGATCTCCATTTTAATTTGGTCATTGATCCACTGACTATTTAGAAGCGTGTTGTTAAGCCTCCATGTGTTTGTGAGCCCTTTTGCTTTCTTTGTACAATTTATTTCTAGTTTTATACCTTTGTGGTCTAAAAAGTTGGTTGGTAGAATTTCAATCTTTTGGAATTTACTGAGGCTCTTTTTGTGGCCTAGTATGTGGTCTATTCTGGGGAATGTTCCATGTGCACTTGAGAAGAATGTGTATCCTGTTGCTTTTGGGTGTAGAGTTCTATAGATGTCTATTAGGTCCATCTGTTCTAGTGTGTTGTTCAGTGCCTCTGTGTCCTTACTTATTTTCTGTCTGGTGGCTCTGTCCTTTGGAGTGAATGGTGTGTTGAAGTCTCCTAAAATGAATGCATTGCATTCTATTTCCTCCTTTAGTTCTGTTAGTATTTGTTTCACATATGCTGGTGCTCCTGTGTTGGGTGTGCATATATATTTATAATGGTTATATCCTCTTGTTGGACTGAGCCCTTTATCATTATGTAATGTCCTTCTTTATCTCTTGTTACTTTCTTTGTTTTGAAGTCTATTTTGTCTGATACTAGTACTGCAACACCTGCTTTTTTCTCCCTATTGTTTGCATGAAAAATCTTTTTCCATCCCTTGACTTTTAGTCTGTGCATGTCTTTGGGTTTGAGGTGAGTCTCTTGTAAGCAGCATATAGATGGGTCTTGCTTTTTTATCCATTCAGTGACTCTATGTCTTTTGATTGGTGCATTCAGTCCATTTACATTTAGGGTGATTATCGATAGGTATGTACTTATTACCATTTCAGGCTTTAGATTCGTGGTTACCAAAGGTTCCAGGTTACTTTCCTTACTATCTAAGAGTCTAACTTAACTCACTTAGTATGCTGTTACAAACACAATCTGAAGGTTCTTTTCTATTTCTCCTCCTTTTTCTTCCTACTTCATTCTTTATATATTAGGTATCAAATTTTGTACTTTTTGTCTAACCCTTGATTGACTTTGGTGATAGTCAATTTAATTTTGCATTTGCCTCGCAATCATCTGCTCCACCCTCCCTACCATGATTTTACTACCTCTGGTGACAGCTATCCAACCCTAGGAACACTTCCGTCTATAGCAGTCCCTCCAAAATAGACTGCAGAGATGGTTTATGGGAGGTAAACTCTCTAGGCTTTTGCTTATATGGAAATTGTTTTATCCCTCCTTCAAATTTAAATTATATTCTTGCCAGATAAAGTAATCTTGGTTCCAGGCCCTTCTGCTTCATGGCATTAAATACATCATGCCACTCCCTTCTGGCCTGTAAGGTTTCTGCTGAGAAGTCTGATGTTAGTCTGATGGGCTTTCCTTTGTATGTGATCTTATTTCTGCCTCTGGCTGCTTTTAACAGTCTGTCCTTGTCCTTGATATTTTCCATTTTAATTACTATGTGTCTTGGTGTTGTCTTCCTTGGGTTCCTTTTGTTGGTGGATCTGTGGATCTCCATGGCCTGAAGAAACTATCTCCTTCCCCAGATTGGGGAAGTTTTCAGCAACTACCTCCTCAAAGACACTTTCTATCTCTTTCTCTCTCTCTCCTTCTTCTGGTATCCCTATAACGCGAATATTGTTCTGCTTGGATTGGTCACACAGTTCTCTCAATATTCTTTCATTTTTAGAGATCCTTTTTTCTCTCTGTACCTCAGCTTCTTTGTATTCCTCTTCTCTAGTTTCTATTTCATTTATTGTCTCCTCCACCATATCCAAGCTGCTTTTAATACCTTCCATCATGCTCATCCACGATTGGATCTCTGACCTGAATTCATTCCTGAGTTCTTGGATGTCTTTCTGTACCTCCATTAGGATGTTGATGATTTTTATTTTGAATTCCCTTTCAGGAAGAGTCACGAGGTCCATATCATTTAAATTTTTCTTGGGAGTTTTATTAACAATTTTACTCTGGACAAGGCTCCTTTGGCATTTCATGTTTGTATATGGCGCCCTCTAGTGTCCAGAAGCTCTATTCTGGAGCTGCTCAGCCCCTGAAGCAATGTCGGGGGTCGCAGGGGAGCGGCACTGGTGCCTGGGGGTAGGAAAGAGCTGTTCCCCGCCTCCTGGCTCCTGTGCCTGTCTCCACTGCCTGAGCTGGTGGTCCAGTTACACAGGTATGTTTTTGTCCCAGAGCAGCCAGATATGGATCCCTGCTTTCCACAAGCAGCCAGAATCCCAGTCTCCCCAGGAACTCTGCCTGTATTAACTTTCCAACCCAGTAGTAATGCGAGTCTCATGAAAGCACCATGAAATATAGTTTTGTGCTCCCAGAGCAGATCTCCGGAGCTAGGTATTCAGTCCGAGGCCTTCCACTCCTTCCCTGCTCCGTTTGTCTTCCTCCTGCCAGTGAGCTGGGGTGGGGAAGGGGCTCCGGTCCCGCGGAGCCACAGCTCTGGTACATTTACCCCATTCCGTGAGGTCTGCTCTTTTCTCCAGGTGTGTGCAGTCTGACGCATCCTTTCCTGTTGCTCTCTCAGGATTAGTTGCGCCAATTAAATTTTCTAATTGTATCCAGTTTTAGGAGGAAGCGTCTGTCTCTCCTCTCACGCCGCCATTTTTAATCCTCACTCTTCTAAAACTGCTTTTTAAAAGCATGATAGCCAACAGATAACCACACTGATTAATTTTATATACTAAATTCAAAGTCTGATGAAAGGACCGTTTGGTCTTATAGGTAGTATTTGTGAGAATACCTCATATCACTGAGTGGCATTGTTGAAATTCTATTCCTGTCAAAAGCTATGCCCATATACCGTTCACTGAACACTTGGGGGACTTATGAAGTTCACAGTCTCAAGTGCTTTCCATCTGCTGTGCCTAGAAGTGGATCTGAAACAGTGAGAGTGTGTAGTCCATGGGCACTGAGGAATAAGAGTAACAAAGAGAGCTTGTGTGTGTGTGTGTGTGTGTTAAAGACAAGGGAACTAGAAAGAGGAGGTATGAAAATAGACTTCTCATTTTCAGTCAAAAATGTATGATATGTGAAAACTGATTTGATTATCTACATAGAGATTTTACATTTCCAGATTCTCAAATTCTTTTGACTTTTAAAAAATACCACTATTGTAGTATCACTTCCTTTAAAAGACTGAAGAAAAATATACCTGATTTTCTGTCAAATTATGAAAGCTAAGTAAATGGGTTAAAGACAGTGTAATTGAGTAGATGAATTTGACAGAAATTGGAATTCACAGAAGTAAACAATGAATGGTTTTGACTTCCGTGCACTGCCAAGTAACACATGAAATCATTATGAAGGGAGCTAGCTGGGTACAGAGAGCCAGTCCTGTACTATGTGGTAAGTCATTCTCCTGCCTCTAAATAGAATATTTAACTCCACAAGACTTAAAAAATTAGTAAACAAAAGACTATTCAAATCAATGGAAAGAAGCTGATCTGGAATTTAAATGGCCATGACTAGGAAAATGTATGATAATTTTTATGCCTTGCTTCTTGCTTTTTCATTAAAAAAAAAATCACATGTCTAAGAATAGAGATCATGAATTTGGGATATCAGTATGATTGGTGAATAACAGAGTAGAATGTCTGGGTGGTAAAGTACTTGTTTCGAAAATTAATAAAAAAAGGAAAGAAACCTAAGCTAGGAGACTGTGCACTCCCAAACAGACTCTGGGGAATAAAGCACTGAGGGGCTGTATACCTATGATAATTTAGAGCATGGCAGGAAATAGCACAACCAAAACATGATTAATAATAAATATGCCCAGCAGGAAGACCACTGGGGCTCAGAAAATAGAAAAGGTGATAAAGTGATTGCAAAGATCAGTATGTCCCAAATGATGCACAAATACCACCTCCACTTGAACTTAGGCCACAGGGATGCTAGAACTTTATTAAGGAAAAATAAATGTTGTAGTCTTATCCTTGAACACTATCATACTTGATACCTAACTTTCCACCTAACAAAGCCACTTTATGATGTATATAGAACCTCATAAAATGCATCCTCAAAGTGCTCTAATAATATGCAGACTCACTACTGGGTGTGTATTGAGTTCCTTATGAATATATTATATGGTAAAATCAAGTCCTTAATGTGGCTCATTAGTCCAAGAAAGTGTTTTGATAACTTTGTTCAGTCATGAGATGTGGAATGTTTTATCAGTGACAGACTCAAGAGTCCTTGCCTAGTAAATCCTTGTTTTTGTTTTGCATTTAAGAGGGAATCTCTAAATATGCACAGGTTTTTGTATATCAATTATACCTCAATAAACTATGAAAGGAATAGGAAAGTAATCAAAAGAAATTGCAACCCCCAAAAGAAGAATGAATCTCTAGCTTTCAGAATGTATAACAGCAAAACTTAGAGGTACCTCATCCTGTATGCTCCTCATTCTACATTTATCTGGCTACCCCTCTAAGTGATAAAGGAAAGCATACAGACTTGCATTCCGGTTGTAGTTAGATTTAATTTGTGCATTTTTAAAAAGCTTTATATTATGTGATGTATGCTGGAAAAACAGTGATGAATAAGATAGATAACTTCCAAGCTCTCAGAAGTTTCCATCTATTGAGGGATATGAAAAAAATGACTACATAATTATATCACACAGTTTTAAGTTTTCTGGTTGGAATAAAATAAAGCAAACAGAAGAGTACTGAGGAATGGAAATTAAGGTAAATTGGGATAAGGGGAGATAAGGAGACTTCCAGAAAGTAATGTTTTATTGACGGTGACATAACGCAGGATATTTAATGAGAAAGTCTCTTGGATAAAGGTCATGACATGTAAAATAGTCTAGAGCCTTGTGGGAAACTCACAGATTTTAAATAAGTCAGGTTTTTTGTATTTTGGCTTTTTTTTTTTGCCATGGAATAGTGAGAGCTGAAATGAAAAAGAGAACAGAGATGTGGCCATTTCATTAATACTGTTTGTTAATACTGTTGTGGAAACTGTGGCTGTTATGATCTTTCAAGGTCATAAGGAAGCTAGTGCCAAATGGGTATTAAATCTGTAACTCTTGACTCTTAGTCAAGTTACCAGGCCATGTTTTCTCTGCACCTGTCTCCAAAAGAAAGATAAACAACTGACCCTGATATGTTGGAATTCTCTCTTTGGCAGTGAAGTACTCAATAAAATTGACTGCAATTCAATAGAACTTAAAAAAAATGGAAGAAATATAATGAAATCTCTTGAGGAACTGTCTTAGATTCTGCCCTATTGGTTTTTAATTGTGTTAAATGGCAGTATTTTATTGTATAGTAATATTGTAGGCAAGGAAAACTCATGGTCGAAGCTTGAATTGGGAAATGTCTTAAGCTTCAGAGCATAACCTCTAATTTGGATTTGATCTTGCAATTCTAGGATGACACAACGATGGCATGTTGAATACAGTCAAGGCTGCAGAATATCATTTTACATATTAACAATGTGCAGATAGGAAAAGATGCCAATGAAAGTCACACTGAGAAAGTCAGTAACAAGTTGGCATGAAATAAAAGTATTTTATATCTGAGGTAAGGAGTGGTTTCAGTTTGAAAATGATATAGAAGGGAGGAAAGCAAGAGTAGTAAAAGTTTCTATATAATATCATGACTTGGAATAGAAAACTTAGTTTCTTATTTTGGCTTCACTGAACTACATGAACAAATCATGTAAACTCCTACACTTTCTTTTCAATCTGTAAAATGGAAAGAAAATGACATTCTTGCTTACATAGGGAAGTTGTGGGATTCAAAAAGGAATCTCTTGGAGCATTTCTAAATAGGATATTATAAAAATCATTAATCTGAAAGGGCTTAAGAGAATTTGAATGAAGGGTAGGGCTGAAAAGAATTGCCCCATCTGCACTAAAAGGAAAGAGATGGAAAATAAGATTTTTAAAATAAAATTTTAGATATGAACTTATAAGTTATATGGGGTTTCAGTTTTGAACTTTTGAAAACCAAAATTTCCTCCAGTGTCTCAGAATCTAGAAAATCAGAATAATAGAACTTGCCAGATCACCTTTTGTGCAAGTTGTGTTTTTCATGACTTTGGTGATATTGTGTATCATTATTTTACCAGTATTTATTTCTTACAGGTTGTCCAGAACAATCTGTAACTCCATTTATACATAAGTTTTAATTTACTTGTACTTGTTGAATTAGGACATATTTTCATGGCTTAATTAGTGAACAGTGATTGAAGTGTTATTGAGCATTGGTATATCTTTTGGGTCTGGAAAAATAAGATATACAGTTTAAGAAATATTGATATTTTTCCATTTAATTAGCCTTTCAGTTGCAAAAGCAAATCACAGAATAGGTGCTTGTGCTCATTCCTAAGTCAAAGCTTTAATGTATGACAATTTTCATGACTTATTTGAGATAGCTTATCAAAAGATTTATGAGGAATTTTGCCACCAAAACCAGGAACTGTACAGTCTGGGTGTGGTCACCCCTCCAATATTCTAATACAATTCCTGTTTACATTTGTTTTCCTTCCCATGCCACTATCAGTTTCATACCTCTATTGACTTCTTCCTATACTTTGCTTCTTTCACCATATTTACCATAGGAAAACTCCACTTCCCTAGTACATCATTCAATATTTGCACTAGTGTTTGATTAAGCTGTTCACCTCACTACTACCATTTTCATGGCCACAACTAGATTTTCCAATGAGCCTCAAGGTAACAGTATACTGCTAAACCATATCATCAAATACTTCTGTAAACAATAGTTCAACTTCTTTGCCTTAACAGAAATTTTACTGTCTTTTCCAGCTCTCTTTCCTGGGCAGTGTTCTCTTTCCTAATTTTCCCAATTCATTAGAAGAAATGGTAAACTTCCATGATAATTGTAGACAAACACCAATCAACAATCACTATTTGAAAACCATCACCAACCTGATACCTGCCTGTTCATATGCCGTGTTAGTGCGGACACTGCAAATTCAATCCCTCTCATGACTTCATCAGCAAGACCACAGCTTCCACTGCCACCTCCTGTCTTGCCAGAATTCTTCACAACTTCAGGATCAGCAGCAATGACCTTTTTGCTATCTGAGATCAGACTTCTTCAATCATTTCTACATATTTTAAGGCCATCTTTATACCACTTAATTTACCCTCCACTAGAGATGAGCTATGCTTTTTATGCTTGGAAATGATCCATCTCAATGAGGTCCTACTTGGCGCATGCCAAAACCATCTCTATTGAGTCTATTATTTACCTTTACTGTGGTTTTCCATTCTTCAGTTAACTAGCTTGGCCACCACATATACTGATTGGCTGTTTGACTGAGTCAGTTAATTATTATTAATTGATTATTGCTGGTAGATAATGTATGATGTTAGTAGGATTTGAAGAATTTAAGATAAGAACAAGGATTGATAAACGTGGTATCTTCCCTGAAGAATTTAATTAACTTCAAGAAAGTAGTGTTTCATTAGCTGGATATCCAGCATGTTGCAAAACAAAAATGCAGCAGTGCCAGAGCAGACGGCCAACAGGTAAGCCCAAGGCCTGTAAGCAGAAACACAGAATCAGATATACAGAAGTTTCAGTCTGGGAATGGACAGGTTACAAGGTTCGTGGGCACACTAACAGACTGAAAGGACTTAATGGCTGGGGACAAATTGTCTGCACCATGGAATCCAGAAGTAGATGCACAAATATTGCCCCCAAAGCCACCAAAAGATCATCACCACAGAATCTGGACCGCACCACCAGTACCACAGCACAGATGGGAGGGAAGCTGGATATCAAAAGAAGATCCAAGGCCTTTCTAGTCCCTGTTCCTATGAAGACACTGAAAGTCTCGGTATGTCAGGAAGGTCATCTTGGTGAAAATCAGAACAGTCATTTGAAAGGCAAATTATTTTTTTCCAGTTTTACTGAAAAACAATCAATACACATTGTTATATAAGCTTAAGGCACATGGCTGGATGGTTTGATTTACATGTACTGTGAAATGATTACCACAACAGGTTCAGCTAACATGGTGGTTCTATTTTTAATTTGTTTGAGGACCTCCACACCGTTTTCTGCATTGGCTGCACCAATTTCCATTCCCACCAACTGTACACAAGGTTTCCCTTTTCTCCAAATCCACACGTTTGTTGTCTCTTGTCTTTTCAATGATTGTCATGCTAACAGGTGCGAGGTGGTATCTCACTCGGATTTTCATTTGCCCTTCCTAATGACTACTGATGTTGAGTATCTTTTCATGTACACATTGGCTTGAAAGGCAGAATATTTATCTGAAAGTGACTAAATTATTGAAAATAGATTTTTACACTTGTGGAGACTGTGACATCATATATTGGCAGGTTAAACTGTATTTTACTTTTCCCTTAAGTCCCAGCATGGTGTGAAACTGTGAGTAAACTTGGATCTTTTATAGAAAACAAAAATACTGTATTTCCTATGCATGTATAAGTATTGTGAGTAAATTTGTAATTCTACTATTTTTATATATTTTATCTTCAAAATATAATGCCTGACATGTGTACCATGTCAGAAAAATGAATATAAAATAGTTTATATATGGCATGTATCCTATATAATCAAATGTGTATTGTCTTTCTAAGCCATCGGTTACCTGACACTTATCCCCAATGGTTGACATCTTTTCAGGGCAGCAGCTCATTTGGAATTAGCTAAAAGGCATTTTTATATGTGTCGTAAGGAATCTGTGACCATACCTTGAATATCTTTTAATGTCATCTCTTTCAGCATAACTATCTACTGGTGACATTTCTACAGCCATGCATATTTTTAGCTTGAAGGGAGAATTAATGATATCCCATCTATCAACACTCAGGAAAAACAAAAAGCTCTTTTGAGAAGGTTGGGTTTTGCAGTGATGATGATAAACTTTATCAGAATCAGCAGCAGCAGCATTCACAAATCCCTGCCATGAACTACAGACTTAATCTGTTTCAGGAATATTACAAAACAATTTACATGTTACTTCACAACTTATACAGAAGATAGGAATGATTAATACTCTTTCCCACAGGAGGAAACCAGAAATGGATAGAATAACTGTGTCCAAGATACATAGGTTGTGAGTGGATTTCAAAGCTAATTCAGTCTGAATTCAGTCTATGATTTTGAGAATTTTAGTTTTTAAATTTGCTGTTGGAAAATCAGCAGATGCCTAAGTTTGATTAACACCCTCTAGGATGATGCTAGAAAGTTTGTGAGGCCGATGCAAATGAAATATCATTGTTTTTGTAGGATTATATTCTGAAAAAGATGTAAACAGCAGTTCCATTCATTTTTTCAAGGAAATTTGAATGTTCCAGAAGGAAATGCTATGGCTCTGTACTTTAAGGACTAGTAATGCCCCACATCTTGAAGTTGGGATGACATAAAATATTTTATAATGACTTTAAAAAAAAACCAATCAAAACATCCCAATAGCTGGTATATATATCCTAAAGAAGCAGGCAAAAAAAGAGATTTTAAATATAGCAAAACAAAGTCATTTGAGTTTTAAAAAGAATATAGGAAGATGTTATTTAGGGAGCCATTCTGTTTGTTTTATTTATCAATACTAAAATTATATAATATTTACCATTGTTTTTGACACTGTAAGTAGGAGAATCAAGAAATTTGTTATGAAATGAGAAAATACAAATGGATTAATGATTTCTATATGAGAAAAACTGGTTTGAAGAATTATCTCACAAATGCTTTAAAAAAAAGCAGGACTTTTAATAAAAAGCAAATTCCTTGCTCCATGCCCTTTTAACTTCATATCTAAAAATGGAATGTTTATATTAGTAATCGTGGCTCAAATATCTCTACTATATAAACAGTTTATTTCTCAAATATCCTTAATGCCTTCATCCATCTTCCAAACTTAATATGTTACTATTTTTAGTTAGATTAGGATATTATGTTTACTTTGCTGTGACAACATACATTTCTTTCTCTGCCAATTCAGAGGTCTATGAACTATTATTTCCTGTACAGCTTTTTCTCCCTGTGATTACTCTCCCTTCCTTCCCCATTCCTCTCTCTCCTTTCTCAACTCACATTGCCCATCTTAAATTGTTCTAGAAACTCAAAAAAGATTATGGCATCTTTTGAGTACTCTTTTTCATTTACCAAATACCTATATTGCTCCTAAAAATTGCATTCCCCCCTTTTCAATTAGATTGCTCCCCTCAGATCTGCCACACAAAGTGACCAGAACTGTAATTTCATTTCCTTTGTGATCTTCTCTTTCATGGTTACAGGTTTTCTTCTAAGATAGAATGTGTGAAAGGAAGTTTTCTGATTCCTTGCATGTCTGCAAATATTTTTATTCTGGCTCAAACTTAATTGAAGATACTGAATATTGAACACCTGGTGTAAAATAATCTCAGAATATACAAACACCATTCTATTGTCATTTAATATCTAGAATTGCTGATGAGCATATTAATGCTAATTCAATTTTCATTCCTTTGTAGGCAACCATTTCCTTAACCTCTTATACCTCCTAACTCCTTCCTCTTGACAAAAAAAAAAAGAATTTCTATGGTTCTTTATTTTTAGTTTTCTGCAATTTAACAACTGTTCATCATGGTATCAAGATTTACATTTTATTTATTTTCATAGGCTTTGTGATGCACCATATGAAGCCATGTTACTGCATTTTGCCCTAAAAGTACCCCTATTAGACATATGTTGTACACCACAGATTTTCTGTGTTCTTTATCAACTTCCCCCCTATATTTTCCATCTGTTATCCATTTCTACTTTCTTGGAATATTTTCCATTTGCCCCTTTTCCTAATCGATCTCCAGCAATCATACTTTATTTTCATTTTCTAATAATCCTCTGTATCTCTGTCATTTCTTTTAAATTGAATAGCATCAAATTTTACTAGTATCTAATAGATCTCAAATTTCTCTGAAGATACTAATTTAAGGAAGACTGCATTTGTTTAAATATCTAATCATCCTATGCAATGTTTTAGGCTTTCCTCAAAATTATGATGATCATGATTTTCTGTTTCATATTTAACAATGAGTCAATGAAAGAATGTTCCAGGAGCAATATGCCTTCGGTGTGGCATATTGATAGGGATGTGGTGCTTCAGTGTGTGACTGGAGTTGGAACTGGCTTTTACATAGGGAATTGTCTAAATGCCAAAATGTGAGGAACTTTTTTCCCCCTGGGGCCATTCACTTTTTTCTCTTTACCTGAATGACAAAATTCAGTTTTCTGAGAGCAAGGCTTTGCATCAGTATTGGGGAAGAGGGGTCTAGTGTTCCAAATACTGTTTCATTCATATTTAGGTTTTTTCCCCTCTCTCACATACATTCTAACTTATTCTTTGCCTTTCTGGATACTGATCTTCTCCAAGATTATCTTTTGGAGACTGTATTACTTCTGTCTTCTTCTCCATCTTCTGTCCTCAATCTTTGGGTAACCCTTATTGGTTTACTCTCAGAAACATAGAATTATGATGAAATATTTTGTCTCCTACTAGCACCCTATTTATTCTTTCTTTTGTTGTGGAATTATACCATTTTACTTCAACTATGTTCATCTTAATTGTGTCTTCAGACAAAGCAAAAAATATATGTGATAAATTTATCTTCTTCCTCAAGAACAAGGAAAAAAATATCCACTCATCACTTATGTTCAACATAATACTGGGAGTCCTAGTCACAACAATCAGACAGTATAAAGAGATAAAAAGCAGCTCTAACTCCAGGGAGAAGAAATCCCAGGCAAAATGCCTCTAAAACCAAAATCAGGCAAAGGGAGAAATAAAGTTTAAAATCCTTTTATTGCTTACAAACTGCTGTCTGGGGGCCATTTCTCTTTCCTACTCTGGCAGAAGCAAGCAAAAAGATGAGCTACTTCTCTCTATCCCTTAGGAATGCCTGTTCATATGGAGATGCACTAAAGCCAGGCAAGAGCTTCAAGAATATTACAATTTTACCAAGAGCAACCAAATTGGAAAGGAAAAAGTAAAACTGTCACTATTTGCAGATAATATGATATTATATATAGAAAACTCTAGAGAATCCACCAAGAAACTATCAGAATAACTAGATTTAGCAAAGTTGCAGGATACAAAATTAATATACAGAAGTCTATTGATGTCCTATATACTAACAATGAACTAGCAAAAATAGAAATCAGGAAAACTACTCCATTTACAACTGCACCAAAAAGAAAAAAATACCTAGGGATAAACCTAAGCAAGGAGGTGAAAGACCTGTTCTCCAAAAACTATAATTCACTGATAAGAGAAATTAAAGAAGACACTAATAAATGGAAATCTATTTTCCTGTTCATGGACAGAAAGAATTAGTATTGTCAAAATGGCTACCCTGCCCAAAGCAATTTACAGATTCAATGCAATCCCTATCAAAATACCAACAGCATTCTTCAATGAACTAGAGCAAATAGTTCTAAAATTCATATGGAACCAAAAAAGACCCTGAATACCCAAAGCAATCCTGAGAAGGAAGAATAGAGCTGAGGGATTATGCTCCCTGACCTCAAGCTCTACTACAAAGCCACAGTAATCAAGACAATTTGGTACCGGCCCAAGAACAAACCCATATATCAATGGAACAGAACAGAGAGCCCAGATATAAACCATGCATATATGGTCAATTAATATACAATAAAGGAGCCATGAATATACAATGAGGGAAAGACAGTCTCTTCAATAACTAATGTTGGTAAAAACTGGACAGCAACATGCAAGATAATGAAAGTGAATAACTAACACCATACACAAAACGAAACTTGAAATAGATTAAAGACCTAAATGAAAGGCATAAAAGCATAAAATTCTTGGAAGAAAACATAGGAAAAAAACCTCTTCAACATAAGCATGAACAATTTTATTCTGGACACATCTTCCTGGGCAAGGGAAACAAAATAAAAAATGAACAAGTGGATGACATCAAACTAAAAAGCTTCTATACAGCAAAGAACACCAGCAACAGAACAAAAAGGCATCCTACAGTATGAGAGAATGTATTCATAAATGATATATCTGATAAGGGCTTAGCATCCAAAATATATAGAACTCACATGATTCAACACTGAAAAACAAATGACCTGATTTAAAAATGGGCGGAGGACCTGAATAGACATTTCTCCAAAGAAATACAGATGGCCAACAGGCACATGAAAAGATGCTACACATTGCTCATCATCAGGAAATTCAAATCAAATCCCCAATGAGATATTACCTCATACCAGTTAGAACGGCCACTATTCAAAGACAAGAAGTAACAAGTGTTAGTGAGGATGTGGAAAAAAAGGAACCCTCCTACACTGTTGGTGGGAATGTAAATTGGTGCAGCCATTGTGAAAACCAGCAAGGAGGTTCCTCAAAAATTAAAAATAGAAATACCATATGACCTAGTAATTCCACTTGTAGAAATTTATCTGAAGAAAAAAAATTCTCTTATTCAAAAAGGTATATGCAGACCTGTAGTTTTTGCTGCATTATTTACAATAGCTAAGATATAGAAGCAGCCAAAGTGTCCATTAATAGATAAGTGGATAAAGAAGAGGTGGTACATATATACACTGGGATATTATTCAGCCATAAAAAAGAAAGAAATCCTGCCTTTTCTGACAATATGCATGGACCTAAATGGTATTACACTAAGTGGAATAAGCCAGACAGAGAAAGAGAAATACCATAGGATTTCACTTATATGTGGAATTTAAAAACAAAACAAAACAAAATGAACAAAGCAACAATAGATTAATATACACTGAGAAATAACTGATAGTTACCTTGGCGGAGGGGTTGGAGTGGGTAGGTTGATGAGGATAAAGGGGCACAAAAATCTCAATCATAGTATAAATTGTTTATAGGGATGGTAGTACAACATGGAGAATATAGCCAATGGTTCTGTAACATTTTTCTATGTTGACAGTACCTGTGCTAGTTAGGGTGAGGATTTAATAATGTGGGTAACTGTCAAACCACTGCAGTGTAAATTAGATACCAATATTATTTATTAACTATACTTCAATTAAAATAAATGTATCTTCTTGAACCAGAATTTTCAACCCAATTATTTGGAAAATATAAAATTTGGTATAAGAAAAATGTATAGCTTATGACTTTTAAGATTTAATGTGATGGCCTAAATTATTTTTCTTTAAATATACTTGTAGTTCTTAGAGAAAGGTCTAACAGCACAATTATTACATGATATGACTGGCACTGACATCCAACGGGTTCTTTATTTCAAAAATTAAGGTATGATTGTGTGACAGCATATGTAGTGTATGTGTATCTGCATGCTTTAGTTTCTTCTGAGACTCTTTAAAATATTTTAGAACTGCATGGGGCCTTTATGTTCACAGCTCTAGCTCTTCATACTATTGACAAAGGACTAGTGAATATCAGAGAGGTGACTATTCCAATTCACAAAACATCAGTGATTATCCAAAAACTTATGCTTTTCCCTTCTCCTATTCTATAAAATTTCACTTATGAATATAAAAATTGCCCAGTTTTATCACAGTTTAATTACTAATGAACATCTAAATCCTTTCTGGTCATAATTTTAATACATAATACATTTTTAATTACTTATTATTTACTTACAAATTTTAAAACACAAGTGCATTAACTCATACATTGATTAATTAAATAAATATTGTACATCCACTGTGAATCAGACTCAGTAGTTGGTAATGACATATTTGTAAGATCTAACATGTTATAAAGTCTTATGAGGCTGTGATAAATGTAAATTTTTTATTCTAAAGGCAGTAATAGGGGTATCAATTAATTCTATAACCTTTTTCATACTGGAGGGTGACCCTTAACTGCTTAACACAAAATACCTAATTTAAAGAACAGTATGAAAATTTGCAAGAATATTTACATTTTAATTACTTCCTAATTTAATTACATAATTAATTTAGGAAGCAATATGGTTACATCTAGGAATACTACAAAAATAAGAGAACTGTTAGTTACTTTCCTGTGTCAGACACGATGACTTAAAAATTTTTTTGATATATTAGCTTTACTTTTTAAAGTTTTTGTCTTTTAGTGCAGTTTTAGGTTAGCAGCAATATGGAACAGAAGGTAAAGAGGTTTCCTATATACCTTGCCCCAACACATGGACAGCTTCCCATATTATCCACATGCCCCCCAAGAGTGGTACATTCATTACAACTGATGAACCTTCATTGACACATCATTACCAAAGATATATGGACCCCTCTGTTCATTGCAGCATTATTTACAAATAGCCAAGATATGGTAACAACCTAAGTGTCTACTGATGGATGGATGGATAAATTATAGTATACACACCCATACACACACACACACACACACACACACACACACACACACACACACAAATATACATTACTTTGTCCCCCAGTGCCCACCAGCCTGGCCAGCCAGCAAGAGGACACAAATGAGAACAAGTGTCTTCTATACAAAGTATCTGTAACAGATTCTTATATATTGTATGGAGTGGGGCATAAGCCCCCATCTACTGCCTTTTCTATTGCCTCCCAACTTCCCATTTATACAATATGTTGAGGAAGATGAAGAAACTTGTCCCTCATTCCGTCCTACTAACAACAACACATTTGTTTTTTTCCTCTTTGGAGAAAAAAATAGCATGTGCACGCATGCACACACACACACAATGGAATATTACTCGGCCATAAAAAAGAGTGAAAATTTTGCCATTTGCAGTAACATTGGTGGATCTTGAGGGTATATGCTAAATGAAATAAATCAAAGACAAACATCATATGATTTCACTTACATATGGGATATAAAAAACAAAGCAAACAAGCAAAACTAAACAAAACCTCATAGAACAGATTGTTGGTTGCCAGAGAATAAAGGGGTTGAGGATGGGCAAAATGGGTGAAGGGGGTCAAAAGGTACAAACTTCCAATTAGAAAATAAATGTCATGGGGATGTACTATACAGTATGGTGACTACTGTCAACTTTTTATTGTATATTTGAAAGTAGCTAACGAAGTAAATCTTAAATTTCTCAGTAAAAACTTTGCAATTTTTGTATGGAGACATGGTAAGTAGACTTACTGTGATCATTTCACAGAGTATTCAAATATCTAATCAGTATATTGTACAACTGAAACTAATAATGTTATATGTTAATTATACATTAATAAAAACATTTTTAAAAGATTTGCAAAGACAGTGAAATTAGGGAAAGCTTTTTTTTCTATTGCAAAATACTACTTGAGACAAGTAAAGGTAGAAACCTATTGAGTATTTCATCTTTATACTTAGAAACAAAAGGCCTTTGTGGAGGGATTACGTTGGTATTTGTATGTAGGTGACCCATCCATAGTTTGCTTCAGATGTTTCAACTGTTTAAAAAAAAAGGAAGAAAATTCCTAACATTACTATATAGAACTGCTTTATTCACAGAGAGATGCTGGCATCAACAATTCTTGACGAAACATAAAAAATTCTTGATAATGCTACCTAATAGCTAAATATTACTGAAACACCAGTTCACTTGAGCATATTGTAAAGCTGTGCGAAATGTGAACAAAGAGAATGCAAATCCTCTGCTAAGTAAAAAAATCTGATGGTTTAGCAGAGACTCTGTTATAGGATGCTTCAGCCAAAAGTTGAATTTCAGTAATACTTTTCAAGAAAATAGTAGGCCAGATTCTGCTTAGTGCTTTAAAGATGCAGTGTGAGGTCAGAAGCTCCCTTAAGAGACAGTTTTCAACATACAAATCAGTTGTTGAACAAGTCTCTGCAAGGCCTTGGAAAAAATGTCTTGAGTTTAGGTGACAAGATCTGTGGATTTAGAAGGAAATGAAATATTTAGGGAAATCATGTTCCAAAAAAAATAATAACAACAAAACAGCCTGGTTAGGCTTGCAAGTGAGGAAGGAAATCAACAAGTCTTAACTCTTAATTGAAAGACTGGAAGAACTGCAGACCAGAATTAGTTGCACTTACCTTCCCTTTCTGGGCTAAGTTTGACCCTTTTTCTGACTTCTGCTCAGCCAGCTAAATGGATGGACTTTGAGAGAAGACAAAGAAGTCAGTGAGCTATAGTATCATTATACTCACGCTGCTATTTACTGCTTTGTCTTAAGAAAGCAGTAAATTTCTTTTATAATTTCTGTAAAAATTATCTTGCATTTGTAAAAATCCATACATATTTTGCTAATGTTTTCAACTTTTTGTATTTGTATCTTTAGCAAGAGTACAACTCATTTCATTTCAAATGAAAATAAATCCCTTTGTATTTAACTCAGTTTTGACTGAGAATTGAATATTTTGTGCATCAAAAATCAAGCACGGGTTTCACATTAAAGGAGTTTCATTCTTTTAGTATCAAAATAACATTTTTTTTATACAAACCTAGGCCCATAAAAGGAGTTCAAGGAACCTAAGCCTTTATATGATAATTTTGTAATTAATAAAATATGTGCCTATATATAAGCCCCTATAATGCCACTAGGTAAAATGTTTTTTCAAAGTCATATAAATTTGTGTCTTAGACTAATTTGTATTCATATTGTTTTTGGATCATGGATCAGTAAATTTCCTACTGAAATGACCACCACTGTCAATAACATTAATGAGAATCAACTTACAACTTTAAAAAAATATATTTAGCCTATCTTTGAAACACTAACTCCCATTTTCCCTAACCTAGTAATTTAACAAAACCATATGAAGTTTGCCCTATGAGTTTTTAAAGTGTATACAAAGAAACAAAATAAAATTCATAACAGGTAAGATATGCCTTACTATCCTTCCCTAACCCATGCCCCCCAAGAAAGGTTGTCTGTTTAAAAAAAGGCAGAAGCATGGAATGGACCTTAAACAATGCACCATGTATCTGCTTAATTAGCATCCTGTATAGCAGAAATTTGTGACAAGAATATAGGATTTACCTGAAAACAAAAAAAGAACCTGTTTTTAAATGGAAAAATTAACTTTTTCTTTATTTGCCTTATTGACTTACATTTTGGTGGATATCATTTGTAGGGATGCAAAAACACACAATGACAGTAGGCTAATGAATTGGCCAAAATAAGCACAACCACAGGAAAATGTTTTCTACTTAAAATAGTACTGAAAATTATTATTATAATATTATATCTATAGCTTTTTGACCTAAGTTACTAAGAGCTGTGGATATACCATTTTGTGTGTCTGAAAAACCTAAAAATTATTTTAAGGATTTTTCCAGGGTAAAAAGATTGAGAAATATTGTTATCCCTTACAGATTACATAAGTTACATTGATAGACAGACAGAATTATTTTTCTGTTATGATGCCCCATCATTCTTAAAATACTCCAGTGTGTACCTTCTGAAAACAAGAACATGCTTCCCACATTACTACCATACAACCCTTCCATTTAGGAAATCAACATTCATACAATTTCCAAGTCACAGACTTTGTTCCAATCACTGTGTAGAAATATATTCCAATATTAACCAGTATACTGTTCTTTAGCAAAACTTTCAGCTACCATTATGATTCTCCAAATTATGATTTTCTATCATTTTCTCAGTTTTAGTTATTTTGTTAATGATGAGATTTCTCCCTTATTTATATATATTAGTATGGACTAATGGATTCCTGTTTCAGAGACTGGGGTGTTCTGATACTGTCATTTATTTTGATGCTCAAATTGTCCTACGTTTGCTTAGTGAGAGAACTATCAGGTAGGCTCTTGAATGCTTTTGCCATGTTTTTGTCATTCTTTGAGCATGTTCTTACTTTCTGGTATAAAGGATTCTTGAAAAAGAAATTTTGTTGTCCTTCAGTGCAGATTTTGTTTAGAAACCAAGAACATTTCTAGGGCATATCAGCGGGTCTACCCCATCTGTGAATACACTCCCCCCCGACCCCCCCCCCCCACACAGTTGATTCTCACTATTTACAGTAGTTACGTTCTATAAAATTACTGCAAATTCCAAATGAGGAAATATTGAACCATTGCCCCTAATGATAATAGAGGTAGGTTCCTGTGTGCCTCTGGTCATGTTTTCACCAATTGATGAGTACATAACCTTATTTCATGTGCGTTTGTTTAAAGACACCTTACTTAATATATATTACTGATTCATAAACACTGAACTCCTGGCCAACAGCATGACGACAGCTCAGACCGGAGCAAAGCTTGCGGAGCGCGTGTGTTTTCTCCACAAGGTACATCAAGGCCATCTTGGGCTTAGGAACACTACACAAACCTTCAGCACTGTGCTTGAAGGCCGTTTTAAACAACAAAATCACCGACAAAAAGTACAAAAATATAAACACCATGACACCACGGCACTAAATAGACCGGGAAAAGGAAACTTGTTATGAGAGTCGAAAGAGAATGCGGAGCCGCGCCTTGTTTGACCTCAGCCGGGAACATGCACGTTGGGCGATGTGGGTTTTTTTTCCACCACGCTGCCCGCATCTGCAAATGACCATGAAAATACCGCACTGATACTTCGGTCACAAATAAATTTTAGCAAATAAATGAATTCTCAAGTATGAAATCCATGAATTATTAGATATAGATTATGTATTTTTTAAATATGATGAGAACTCACACCCATGCTTCCAATTCCAAACCAAGACCTCAAATTTCTAACCAGCCTTCACTCTATGTTTATAAATCATTATAAATATAATTATTCCCAATGTATTGATTTATTTGCCTGATCAACAAACTAACTTGCTGAACATAGCCAAACTCCCAGTCACTCTGACTCGTCCTCTGCCTGACCGTTCGCCACCCCGCGCCCCCGGCGGCCTGCACGGGCTGTTACAGCTGCCTCCTCCAGCCCCGTCTCCGTCCGCACTGCCCTGCTCCCACTGGTGCGTGGGGCACGTCGACTCAGGCCAGTGGCCCCGGGAATGAGCTCACTGCGCCACCTAGACCTCCAGGAAGCAGTCCCTACCTCTTACACCTGCTTCCTGGAACATAGAAGATTCAGGGTGAGTCATTCAAAAGAATAAAATTACTGAGTAGTAGAGTAGGTGCATGTTTCACCTTACAAAAAATTACCAATTACTTTTCAGTAACATTTTACTATTATCTTCTCCATATTGTCACTAAACATTTGATGATCTCAGCTTTTTAATATAGCCATTCTTGTGTAAAGTCATATTTCATTGTGATTTTAAATTTTTTCCCCTTATAACTAGTAATAATGAGCCCTTTATATGAAGTTTCTGTTCAAATGTTTTACACTTTCACTTTTTTTAAGATTAAAGTGTAATTTACCTACAATGAAATGATCAGGTCTTAAAATTTCTTGAAACTTGGACTTTGAAAATCCATTAGTTCATATATTCCACAACACTATAAAGCACAGATCATTTCCATAACTCCAGGGCATTTTCTGTGTCTCTTCTCAATCAACACTCCTGCACCACCAAATACTCAGAAGAGAGCAAAGATGTTATTTCTATCATCATAGTTAAGTTTTACTCATCCTAGAACTTATTATGCATATATTTTTGTGCATGTAAAACCCAACTGAGTATAATTGTTTTTGAGATCTATCCATGTTATTGCATGCATGGGTAGCTCATTTTTTTATGATTAAGTGGCATTTAATTTTATGATTATACTTCAATTTGTTTATCCATTTTCCCATTGATGAACATCTGTGTTATTTCTACTTTTGGGCTACTTTGCAAAAACATTTTTGTATTTTAATAGACTTACTTTTTCAGTTCCCTGGTATACATAATTACGAGTGAAACTAAAAGGTCTGAGAGTAGATGTATGCTCAACTTGTAAGCAACTGGCAAAGTTTTCCAAATATTTTCTACCTTTTGCCTACTTTAATTAGGCCCCTGCCATTTTATGACTGAGTTTTAGTAGTCCTTTTTTAAGTCAGAGAAATTCTTACCCAAACAACTGTTTCTTGTTGTGTGCAAATAAGAGAATGCAACAGTCATGAAATCCACAAGGAAATGAAGTAAAAGCAGTACAGTGATATGAGAGAAACATTATCCCACAACCTTAAATCCAGAAAAAAGTTTTTAAATAAATAAAAAAAGACAAAAAACTAAATAATAACTCTTCTAGAAAATGATCAAAATGTAAGGTCTTGAGAATATAGCCAGTAATTCTGTAACATCTTTCTATGTTGACAGAGAGTAACTGCACTAGTCCAGGTGAGGATGTAATAATGTGCGTAACTGTTGAACCACTGTGTTGTATGCTTGAAACCAATATAAGATGGTATATTAACTACACTTCAATAAAAAAAGAAAAAGGAAGGTCTTCTTTTGGCAAGATTTGCATATTGCTATTTATTGATAAAATACCACAATATAAAAACTGTATTCATTGTATTTTTTTCATCGGCATATACATATACTATGAAAACATAAAAGAAGGTCTGACTTTCACTACCTGATGACCTATAACTCAGAACTCCTAGATTCTGTTGTGGGAAGAAAGACTTTCCCTTTTCCCTCCTAAAGTCAGAAGGTTGAATCTGTGAAATAAACTGAAATAGGCAGTTTAACAAGATAAAAAGATATACACATTTATTAATTTTTAGTAATACATGCATAGGATTATCACAGAAAAAAAAAAAGTGAACTCCCAAAAAGGTGGTGGGTGAGATTTGAGAGCTTATATAGCATTTTAATAAGGGAAGGTATACAGACACCTTAGCCGGGAGTAGATGATTTTTAGGAATGATGCATGGGCCCTTAGAAGAACAGACAGGAGACATGAGAGTTGTGACAAAGTCTGGGTGTGGTGTAGAATTACTTTTCTTTCTGTACTAAGTCAATTTTCTCTGGTTGATAAAAGTCCCAGTAAGGGGATTTATGATGATTGAGTTCCTTTGGGGGGATCTTTTTTTGGTCAGATGAGAGGAGTTCAGAGAGAACCTTCAGCTCTAAATGATTGATTAAAGTGGCATATTTTGTGATGGTCTGTCCTAAACTCCTTCATTGTCAACATAGTTAATTTAGATTAATGTTCCTATAGAAAATCCAGGGAAAAATGCATGTAAAGGCAATTGAAAGTAAGTAAAAGCAGACTAATATTAAAGAGAAGTGTATAATCAAAACAGAAACAATTCTAAAAATAACAAATTTGTGGGTCTTTTTTCAGGGATAGTCTCCAATCCACATGCCACTTGGAAAGGCACAAAGTTGGAGCTTTTTGGGTTAACATGTCAGAGCACAGAATTTGAGGCTGGGTAAAAATCTAGAGAATTAGATTAAAAACATGGAAAGGAGGGAACCAAAGGACAGGAGTGCCAAAATTTGCATGTAAGATCCATCCAAATCCTTTGCTGACCACTAAATTATACGACCACAGGGGGAGGGTCTGACAAAGAAAAAAGCAGCTTCTAGAAAATGAAAAATCTCAGCAGAGACTTCAGCTCTTTTGTCTGCAGGGGAATCCAGTCTTAAGTTTGAATCCACTGTTTGCTAGAAGAAAAAAATTACTCTTTAGAGACACAATAGACCTAGGGTTTTTAAATATATTGCTCAAAATGTACAATATACATTGGACAACATAGCATTCAAAATATAAACATATGAAAAAACAGAAAAATCTGACCCATATTCATGAAAAAAAAATCAGTAGAAAAAGGTGACCAAGATGTTATACCCAGTAGATAAGGAATTTAAGTATCCTATTATAAATTGAAAATTTTACTACATTTTCACAAATTCAATAGATGGGCTTAACAACAGATAACAAAAAGTTGTTGAAGTTAAAAACACAACACAATTTACATTAACACCCAAGACTGAAATACTTAGATATAAATCTAACAAAATATGTGCAAGATCTGTATGAGGAAATCTACAAACTCTGGTAAACAAAATCTAAGAACTAAAGAAATCAAAATATATTCCATGTTCATACATAGGAAGGCTCAATATTGTCAAGATGTCAGCTCTTCCCAACTTGATCTATAGAGTCCATGCAATCCCAATCTAAATCCCACCAAGTTATTTTATGAATATTGACAAACAGATTCTATGGTTTATACAAAGAGGTAAATGATCCAGGACAGCCAATACAATATCGAAAAAGAACAAGTTTAGAAAACGAACACTACTTGGCTTCAAGAATTACTAGAAAGCCAAAGTAATAAAGATAGTGTAGTACTGGCAAAAGAACAAATAGATAAATGGAATGGAACGGAGAGCCAAGAAGTAGATTCACATAAACATAGTTAACTGAAAAAGGAACAAAAGCAATACAATGGAGCAAAGATAGTCTCTTCAATAAATGGTGCTGGAAAAACTGGACATCAACATGCAAAATAATGATTCTAGACACAGATCTTAAACCTTTCAGAAAAATCAACTCAAAATAGATCATGGACATAACTATATAACACTAAATATAATTCTTCTACAAATTAACAGAGAGGAAAATCTAGACCTTGGATTTGGTGATAAATTTTTGTTACAACAAGAATGAGTGATCCTTGAAAAAAATAAGTTGGACTTGATTGAAATAAAAAGTGTCAGCTCTGTGAAATATACTGTCATGTGAATGAAAAGACAATCCATAGACTAGTAGAAAGAATTTGCAAAACACATATGATAAAGGACTGGCATCCAACATATGTGAAGAATTCTTAAAACTCAACAATAAGAAAACAACTTAATTAAAATATGGGTAAAAGGTATGACTGGCACCAAAAAATATACAAAAGGCAAGTAAGCATATGAAAAGATGTTCAACATCAGATATTACCAGAAAATTGCAAATTGAAACAATGAAATACCAGCATACAACTTTTAGAACAGTAAAATCCAAAATAGTGACAACACTAATGCTGGTAAGGATGTGGAGCAACAGGAACTCATATTCATTGTTGATAGGAATGCAAAATAGTACTGTTACTTTGAAAAACAGTTTGACAGTTTTTTATGAAACTAAACATATAGTCCAACAGTTGCACTTCATGGTATTTACCCAAATAAATTGAAACTTATGTTTACCCAAAAATTTACACATGAGTGTTTATAGCAGCTTTATTCATAATTGCCAGAATTTGGGAGCAACCAGGATATCCCTAGACAGGTTAATGGATAAACCAACTGTGGCACATCCAAATAATGAAATCTTGTTTAGTGCTAAAAAGAAAGAAGCTATCAAGCTATGAAAAGATAAGGAAAAACCCTGAAATACATATTGCTAGTTGAAAGAGGCTGATTTGAAAAAGGTACATACTATGATTCCAACTATATGACATCCTGGAAAAGATAACATAATGGAGACAGTAAAAAAGATGAGTGGTTGTCCAAGGTTTGGGGGAGGCATGGAGGAATGAAGAGGCAGAGAATAGGACATTTTTAATGTTGACAGTTTAATGTTGGCAGTGAAAATATTCTGTATGATACTGCAACAGTGGATACATGTAGTTATATAGTTGTCAAAATCCATAGAATATACAATACAGAGTTAACCCTAACATAAATTAAGGACTTGAGTTAATAATATTGCAGCAGTATTGGCTAATCAATTGTAACAAATGTACTACATGAATGCAAGATAATATGGAGAGCTTGCATGTGTGGAGGCCCAGGAGATATATGGGAATTCTTTATACTTTACAGCTTATTTTTCTGTGACATTATAACTGCTTTAAAAAGAGTTTATTAATAAAAACCACAAAATAATAAAAATTTAACCATTTAAATAATTACAATACAAGTAGACTAAGCATCCAAAAGATAGATTTTCAGGCTAGATATAAAATCTATACTCCAGAATATGTTTTTTAGTAAAGTACATGTTAAATAAAAAGGCTCAAAGACATTAAAACTAAAAGGAAGGAAAATTATATATTATGCATATTGAATCATAAAGATGGAGTGCTTAATTGTTTAAAAATAGGAACAAATAGATATCAAGACAAGGAGTAGTACCAGAAAGCAAAAATGACATTTCATAATGACTGTAGACTCAAACATCAGCAAAACATAGCATTTACAAATAAGCATTCCTCATGAAGCATGATCTGGCAAAACCACAGGGCAAATCCATAATCATAATTATAATCTTTAATGAGACTCTCAGTAATTGACAGACCAACCAGACAAAACTTCAGTAAAGATATGGAAGATCTGAATAGCACTATCAATTACTTTATCTCAAATTATATTCTTAGAACATACATCTAATACCTAGAGAATACAAATTCTTTTAAGTGCACATGAACATTTACCAATATAAATAACAAACTGGACCATAACACAAGTGTCATTCAGTTCCAAAAGACAGAACACTTACAGATTATGTTATCTAACCACAACAGAAGGAAATTAGGAATCAATAACCTTATATACCTAACAAAGTGATAAGTATTTGGTAATAACACCAATTTCCTTTTTAACACGAGTCAAAAAAGGTGTCACAGGTGAATTTAGAAAATGTTTTAAATAAGTCATAATGAACACATTACCTATCAATATTTGTGGAAGGGAACTAAAATTATTCTTGGAAATATGAGGCTTTAAAGTCTTATAATAAAAAAAAGAAAATCCTAAAAATAATTATCTGAATGTTCATTTTACAAATTTAGAAAAGAAGAAGAAAATTAAGTGCAAAGATACAGAAAGGAAATGATTAAGAAATAAATAACATAGCAAACAGTAAATTTAAAAAGCCAAAGTTTCAAAAGTTTGCTCTTTTAAGCAATCAACAAAATGGTAACAACCTATAACAAGACTGATGGTACAGGGGAAGAGAGGAGCTGGGGAGGGGAAGGGGTGAAGGGAGAGGAAAAGGAAGAGCAGAGGAAGACTAATCACCACTCCGAGAATGTAAAGGGGTCTACCATTATAAATCCACAACATCAAAGGAAAATATTATGAATATCTTTATTCCAGTTCTTTGTTAAACTAGAAAAATTATCCTGCACTGTGTCACATTCTTAATTTTTTAGGACAACTAAATTCACATAAAAATGAGCACCTGAAAATGCTAACGTGAAACCTCATGTAAACTTATTATACGGAAAAAAGAAAGAGTAACATCCTCACACACAATGAAAGTATGTCTTAGCTACATGATCACAAAACTGATAAAATTCATAATTTACTGGTTAATGGAAATTACAGAAGTGAAATGACAGTAATCAGGAAAGATTTATAAATGAAAAACACATTTTAGAAATAAAAACTAGAAGAAATACAAGAGTGAATAAGCACACTTACAATTCCTTAAAGCAAATGTCATTTAAAAATCTGTGTCCTTATTTCAAAAGACTGTGTATGTTTGTAATTATAAAATTAAATAAAAAACATCGAAAAGGGAGTTTTTTAAAAGCCAAAAGTTTGCTTTGTAAATAGTATATTTGATAAGCCCTTTGAAAATTTGTTCAAGAAATGTTAAAGAGGGAGGGGGAAAGACCCCCAAAATTGTAACTCTGAGGATTGTATAGGGAATATCATGACATATTTAAAGAGGAAATGATAGGATGTAATTATCAAAATATATGTTTGCTAATAAATTTGGCAATTAACACTTGTTCTGCTAACAGAAGAAACAAGAAACCTCAACACCTGTGTAATCCCTAAACTGTCTGCCAAAGCACATGAAGATGACAGAGTGAACTCAAGTCGTGTCATAATATATTTTAAATATCTTTCATATACATAGATATGAAATACAACTTGCAGAGGAAAATTTAGGTGAACATCTTTGTGACACTAGAAAGACCAACATTTATGGACTGGATGTGGTGTTAACCACTAAAGGATTACAGTAAAAGTAATAACTTTTGTTATAAAGTACACTAATAAGAAAGTGAAAAATCAGTGAACCAAGTGGAGAAATATCTTCCCAATATTTTTGAGAAAGTACTCATCAACAGAATGTACAGAGAATACACAGAAACACACAATAGAAAATATGACAGATTTTTCTGATCGTTTGGTAAAGGCAAGTTAAAACCACCATGATATACCACCACACATACACCAGAATGGAAGGTAAAATAATAATAATGACAAAAATGCTAAGTTGTGGAGAGAATGTAGAGAATTCTTACATTGCTGAAGCATAAATTGGTACAACCCACTTGAAAATCTATTTTGCAATCTCTATTAAAACTGTACATAGATTTCTTATAATATAGAAATTCCACTCCTAGGTTTATACCTAAAAGAAATGTACACAAAGTTCATCCAAAAATATGTACTAGAATATTCATATCAGTAGCACTATTTGAAATGGTCAAAACCCTGGAAATTAATCAAATACCTATCAACAACAGACTATATAAATAAATGGTGCTACAGTCCCACAAACTCTGAGATAAAATGAGATGAAATATCTAAATCTGTCAATACAATAGCTCAGTCCCATATATTTAATGTTGAAAAAAAATGACGAACACAGGAAGTTCATTATGTGTTATTCCACTCATATTTGGTACAAAAAGAGACATGTGTTATAAGCCATTATTGTGCCTATCCTTTCACAGGGCAGTGATTGGAAAGGAGCATGAGAGGTAATTTGGAGGTGTGGACAATATTCCATTCCTTGATTTTGGAGCTTTTTACACAGGTTATTTTCCATTTATAAAAATTAATCCTCTTGCTGGATTCTGTCTCCATGGAGTGCTGAAATGAATGGAGAACCCCTCTTCAACATCTCTTACATTAAAAAAAATAAATATTGAAGAGAGAAAAAAATTAATCCTCAACCTTAGGCAACCACTTAATCCTTTTTATTGAAACTATGTTTTCAAACCTAATTGTGACAGTGCCTTCCTCAAAAGATACGTAGGTTTTTTTATGTTTCTTTGGTCTGAATGACATCACACCTGGCTCTCCTTTCTTCTTAAGACACAGTTCAAATGCCAGCACTTCGATGACCCAAGTGACCACCCATGTTCAGAAATGACCTTGTGCTGCTCACCTCAGCTGTGTCACACTGAATGTAAAAATTCCAAGTCCCGGGGGGCGGAGCCAACATGGCGGCGTGAGTAGGACAGTGGGAATCTCCTCCCAAAAACATATATACTTTTGAAAATACAACAAACACAACTAGCCCTAAAAGAGAGACCAGAAGACGCAGGACAGTGGCCAGACTGCAGCTACACCAGCGAGAACCCAGCGACTGGTGAAAGGGGTAAGATACAAGCCCCGGCCCTGCGGGACCCGAGCGCCCCTCCCCCCAGCTCCCGGCGGGAGAACAATAGGCAGAGCGGGAGGGAGACGGAGCCCAGGACTGCCGAACACCCAGCCCCAGCCATCCGGGCCAGAGCGCAGACACAGTATATGCCCAGGGGGCCCTGGATACTGGGAGAACAGGGGGTAAGACCTCAGAGCGGGTGCTGAAGCTGATGCCCCTGTGACAAAGAAAAGCGGGGGCTTTTTGAAAGTCTTAAAGGGACAGGGACTTAACAGCTTGACGGAAACAACCCAGGTCACAGTACAGCAGCTGGAAATTACAGGGAAAACCGGGTGCACTAACCCCCTGGGCAACAGCTCTGAGACCCCTCACGGAGGCAAACAGTCAAGCAGCCCCCCCATCCATCACCCCACCGGGCGCTGCGAAAGCAGAGAAGCAGCCTGAGACAAATTCCGCCAACAGAAAGGGAAATTTCTCCCTTCCGGCCGGGCAAGACACAAAGACCCACTCTACACGCAATTACCCAACACAAGCCACTAGGGGTCGCAGTTGCCCCAGTAAAGAAAGGCCAGTAGTAAGTGAAAATTTTGGCCCTCCCAGCTGACAGTCAATAGCACCTGTCAACATGAAAAGGCAAAAAAATATGATTCAGACAAGACTAACCCAGACAGCTTCGGCATCTGCTACATATTCCCCTGAGAAGGAATCTGGGGAGATAGATTTAGCCAGTCTACCTGAAAAAGAATTCAAAACAAAAGTCATAACCATGCTGATGGACTTGCAGAGAAATATGCAAGAACTAAGGAAGGAGAATTCAGAAATAAAACAAGCTCTGGAAGGACTTCAAAACAGAATGGACGAGATGCAAGAGACCATTAATGGACTAGAAAACAGAGAACAGGAACGCAGAGAAGCTGATGCAGAGAGAGATAAAAGGATCTCCAGGAATGAAAGAATTTTAAGAGAGCTGAGTGATCAATATAAAAGAAATAATATAAGAATCATAGGCATTCCAGAAGAAGTAGAGAGAGAAAAGGGGATAGAAAATGTCTTTGAAGAAATAATTGCTGAAAATTTCCCCAAACTAGGGGAAGAAATGGCCTCTCAGACCACAGAGGTACACAGAACTCCCATGACAAGGGATCCAAGGAGGGTAACACCAAGACACATAATAATTAAAATGGCAAAGATCAAAGACAAGGACAAAGTATTACAAGCAGCCAGAGAGAAAAAAAAGGTTACCTACAAAGGAAAACCCATCAGGCTATCATCAGACTTCTCAACAGAAACCCTACAGGCCAGAAGAGAGTGGCATGATATACTTAATGCAATGAAACAGAAGGGCCTCGAACCAAGACTACTGTATCCAGCACGAATATCATTTAAATATGAAGGAGGGATTAAACAATTCCAAGACAAGCAAAAGTTGAGGGAATTTGCCTCCCACAAACCACCTCTACAGGGCATCCTACAGGGACTGCTCTAGATGGGAGCACTCCTAAAAAGAGCACACAACAAAACACCCAACATATGAAGAAGGGAGGAGGAGGAATAAGAAGGGAGAGAAATAAAGAATCATCAGATTGTGTTTATAATAGCTCAACAAGCGAGTTAAGTTAGACAGTAAGACAGTAAAGAAGCTAACCCTAAACCTTTGGTAACCACAAACTTAAAGCCTGCAATGGCAATAAATTCATACCTTTCAATAATCACCCTAAATGTAAATGGACTGAATGCACCAATCAAAAGACACAGAGTAATAGAATGGATAAAAAAGCAAGATCCATCCATATGCTGCTTACAAGAGACTCACCTCAAACCCAAAGACGCGCACAGACTTAAAGTCAAGGGATGGAAAAAGATATTTCAAGCAAACAACAGAGAGAAGAAAGCAGGTGTTGCAATTCTGGTATCAGACAAAACAGACTTCAAAATAAAGAAAGTAACAAAAGACAAAGAAGGACATTACATAATGATAAAGGGCTCAGTCCATCAAGAGGATATAACCATTATAAATATATATGCACCCAATACAGGAGCACCAACATACCTGAAACAAATATTAACAGAACTAAAGGAGGAAATAGAATGCAATGCATTCATTCTAGGAGACTTCAACACACCACTCACTCCAAAGGACAGATCCACCAGACAGAAAATAAGTAAGGACACAGAGGCACTGAACAACACACTAGAACAGATGGACCTAATAGACATCTACAGAACTCTACATCCAAAAGCAACAGGATACACATTCTTCTCAAGTTCACATGGAACATTCTCCAGAATAGACCACATACTAGGACACAAAAAGAGCCTCAGTAAATTCAAAAAGATTGAAATCCTACCAACCAACTTTTCAGACCACAAAGGCATTAAACTAGAAATAAACTGTTCAAAGAAAGCAAAAAGGCTCACAAACACATGGAGGCTAAACAACACGCTCCTAAATAATCAATGGATCAATGACCAAATCAAAATGGAGATCCAGCAATATATGGAAACAAATGACAACAACAACACTAAGCCCCAACTTCTGTGGGACGCAGCAAAAGCAGTCTTAAGAGGAAAGTATATAGCACTCCAAGCATATTTAAAAAAGGAAGAGCAATCCCAAATGAACGGTCTAATGTCACAACTATCAAAATTGGAAAAAGAAGAACAAATGAGGCCTAAGGTCAGCAGAAGGAGGGACATAATAAAGATCAGAGAAGAAATAAATAAAATTGAGAAGATTAAAACAATAGCAAAAATCAATGAAACCAAGAGCTGGTTCTTCGAGAAAATAAACAAAATAGATTAGCCTCTAGCCAGACTTATTAAGAGGAAAAGAGAGTCAACACAAATCAACAGTATCAGAAATGAGAAAGGAAAAATCACAACAGATCCCGCAGAAATACAAAGAATTATTAGAGACTACTATGAAAACCTATATGCTAACAAGCTGGGAAACCTAGGAGAAATGGACAACTTCCTAGAAAAATACAACCTTCCAAGACTGACCCAAAAAGAAACAGAAAATCTAAACAGACCAATTACCAGCAACGAAATTGAAGCGGTAATCAAAAAACTACCAAAGAACAAAACACCTGGGCCAGATGGATTTACCTCGGAATTTTATCAGACATACAGGGAAGTCATAATACCCATTCTCCTTAAAGTTTTCCAAGAAATAGAAGAGGAGGGGACACTCCCAAACTCATTCTATGAAGCTAACATCACCCTAATACCAAAACCAGGCAAAGACCCCACCAAAAAAGAAAACTACAGACCAATTTCCCTGATGAACGTAGACGCAAAAATACTCAACAAAATTTTAGCAAACCGAATTCAAAAATACATCAAAACCATCGTACACCATGACCAAGTGGGATTCATCCCAGGGATGCAAGGATGGCACAACATTCGAAAGTCCATCAATATCATCCACCACATCAACAAAAAGAAAGACAAAAACCACATGATCATCTCCATAAATGCTGAAAAAGCATTTGACAAAGTTCAACATCCATTCATGATAAAAACTCTCAGCAAAATGGGTATAGAGGGCAAGTACCTCAACATAATAAAGGCCATCTATGAAAAACCCACAGCCAACATTATATTGAATAGCGAGAAGCTGAAAGCATTTCCGCTGAGATCGGGAACTAGACAGGGATGCCCACTCTCCCCACTGTTATTTAACATTGTACTAGAGGTCCTAGCCATGGCAATCAGACAAAACAAAAAAATACAATGAATCCAGATTGGCAAAGAAGAAGACAAACTGTCACTATTTGCAGATGACATGATACTGTACATAAAAAACCCTAAAGACTCCACCCCAGAACTACTAGAACTGATATCGGAATACAGCAAAGTTGCAGGATACAAAATCAACACACAGAAATCTGTGTCTTTCCTATATACCAACAATGAACCAACAGAAAGAGAAATCAGGAAAACAACTCCATTCACAATTGCATCAAAAAAAATAAAATACCTAGGAATAAACCTAACCAAAGAAGTGAAACACTTATATTCTGAAAACTACAAGTCACTCTTAAGAGAAATTAAAGGGGACACTAACAGATGGAAACGCATCCCATGCTCATGGCTAGGAAGAATTAATATAGTCAAAATGGCCATCCTGCCCAAAGCAATATACAGATTTGATGCAATCCCTATGAAACTACCAGCAACATTCTTCAATGAACTGGATCAAATAATTCAAAAATTCATATGGAACCACCAAAGTCCCCGAATAGCCAAAGCAATCCTGAGAAAGAAGAATAAAGTAGGGGGGATCTCACTCCCCAACTTCAAGCTCTATTATAAAGCCATAGTAATCAAGACAATTTGGTACTGGCACAAGAACAGAGCCACAGACCAATGGAACAGACTAGACAATCCAGACATTAACTCAGACATATATGGTCAATTAATATTTGATAAAGGAGCCATGGACATACAATGGCGAAATGACAGTCTCTTCAACAGATGGTGCTGGCAAAACTGGACAGCTACATGTAGGAGAATGAAACTGGACCATCGTCTAACCCCATATACAAAAGTAAACTCAAAATGGATCAAAGACCTGAATGTAAGTCATGAAACCATTAAACTCTTGGAAGAAAACATAGGCACAAACCTCTTAGACATAAACATGAGTGACCTCTTCTTGAACATATCTCCCCGGGCAAGGAAAACAACAGCAAAAATGAACAAGTGGGACTATATTAAGCTGAAAAGCTTCTGTACAGCAAAAGACACCATCAATAGAACAAAAAGAAACCCTACAGTATGGGAGAATATCTTTGAAAATGACACATCCGATAAAGGCTTGACGTCCAGAATATATAAAGAGCTCACATGCGTCAACAAACAAAAAACAAATAACCCAATTAAAAAATGGGCAAAGGAACTGAACAGACGGTTCTCCAAAAAAGAAATACAGATGGCTAACAGACACATGAAAAGATGCTCCACATCGCTAATTATCAGAGAAATGCAAATAAAAACTACAATGAGGTATCACCTCACACCAGTAAGGATGGCTGCCATCCAAAAGACAAACAACAACAAATGTTGGCGAGGCTGTGGAGAAAGGGGAACCCTCCTACACTGCTGGTGGGAATGTAAACTTGTTCAACCATTGTGGAAAGCAGTATGGAGGTACATCAAAATGCTCAAAACAGACTTACCATTTGACCCAGGAATTGCACTCCTAGGAATTTACCCTAAGAATGCAGCAATCAAGTATGAGAAAGATCAGTGCACCCCTATGTTTATCGCAGCACTATTTACAATAGCCAAGAATTGGAAGCAACCTAAATGTCCATCGATAGATGAATGGATAAAGAAGATGTGGTACATATACACAATGGAATACTACTCAGCCATAAGAAAAGGGCAAATCCAACCATTTGCAGCAACATGGATGGAGCTGGAGGGTATTTTGCTCAGTGAAACAAGCCAAGCAGAGAAAGAGAAATACCAAATGATTTCACTCATCTGTGGAATATAAGAACAAAGGAAAAACTGAAGGAACAAAACAGCAGCAGAATCACAGAACTCAAGAATGGACTAACAGGTACCAAAGGGAAAGGGACTGGGGAGGATGGGTGGGTAGGGAGGGATAAGGGGGGGAGAAGTAGGGGGGTATTAAGATTAGCATCCATAGCGGGGTGGGAGAAAGGGGAGGGCTGTACAACACAGAGAAGACAAGTAGTGATTCTACAACAGGTTGCTACGCTGATGGACAGTGACTGTAAAGGAGTATATAGGGGGGACCTTGTATAGGGGAGAGCCTAGTAAACAAAGTATTCGTAGGTATTCGTCATGTAAGTGTAGATTAATGATTAAAAAAAAAAAATGCAGTTCCTATGTGGTGACCTCTAATGAGTTCTACACAATGATATAAAGGACGTATAAAAGTGTAGGCAAAGGGTCTGTTTGTGTTTATACAGAGGATCAAAGCCTAATTTGGCTACCCCGAAAATGAACTAAGAAACGATATGAAAGAGAACTTCCAACATCAGCACTCTCGGGAAGACTCATGCCAGAAGATGATCATCAAAAAACCCCAACAAAGATCCACGCACTGCTACAGCTGTAGATGCACTCATCCCACCAGCTCCTTGACTTGCCATGGGAATGAAGGAGATATCTAAGCTGGCCTGTGCATACAGTAAAACAACAAATTTGACTGGATCTATACTGTTGGAACTCAACCAAGAATTAGGAGAAGTGCAAATTGTAGCGCTCCAAAATCTTACAACTACAGACTATTTACTGTTAAAAGAACATATGGGATGTGAACAGTGCCCAGGAATGGGTTGTTTTAATTTGTCTGATTTTTCTCAAACTATTCAAACTCAGTTAGATAATAACCATCATATCATTGATAAGTTTTCACAAATGCCTAGGGTGCCTAACTGGTTTTCTTGGTTTCACTGGAGATGGCTGGTAATTACAGGTATTCTTTGGTTATGTAACTATACTCCTATTATGTTAATGTGTGTGCGCAATTTAAGTAGTAGCTTAAAACCTATACATGCTGAAGTTAGTCTACAAGAAGATATGTCAAAGAAATAATCAATCTTCCCATGTTTTCTCCCGCCTGCTACTTCTATAGCTTTTCTTCTTCCTTCCTAATTACAACGAATTCTTAAATAGAATTCGTGCCTCATATCAAATTTACCGAGTATCATAACTCCTCCAAGTGGTAAAGATACCTCAAGACAAATGCTGGGCATAGAAGCCACAGGGCATAAATATGCAAAGAAATAAAAAGCTAACCATTTCAAACAATAAGGCTTCTCTCTCACTTACCAACTTAACATTTCCCTGTATGGCCCCGGAAGATGACTGGTTAGCCAGAGACGGGTAAGATTCCTCAAGGGAGGAACAACCTAAGACAGGCACAGTCGCAGGGGGGTCATCAGGTGAGAAATTGGGGATCAACAGAGGTGAGGCTTAGAACCTCACCCCCCCTGTTCTGAGAGAAATCTTCTGCATATGTGGATGTTTTATTGCCCTTGTCTAGCTTGGATTAACACATAGTCTACAGGCACACACCTGATCATCTACATTTGCTCTCTTACAACACTAAACTATGTTTTCTACCTTTATGTTGTATCTACCTACCACTTCAGCATCTTATTAAAAATAATAAAGAGAGAAATGTGGTATCCACATATAAACCAAGTATAAAAATCAAATGTGTATTCATATTTGAACTGACTGTTTATAGTTCATAATGCATGAGCAAAACCAAAAGTTTCTGTGATGACTGCCCTTGTACTGTTCACCATGTAACTTATTCACTATGTAAGAATTTGTTCTCCATGTAAGAACTTGTTCGTTATGCTTCAGAAGATTGGAGACTGACGAAAATTAGGCTTGGGGTGGATTAATGATTGTGCATTGAGCATTGACTCCCCTATACAGAATTTTATTGTTGTTAACAACCATTTGATCAATAAATATGAGAGATGCCCTAACAACAACAACCAAGAAAAAGTACACACTTCCATTTGTAAAATAAATAAGCAACCGGGAGGTAATGTATAGCATAAGGAATATAGTCAAAATATTGTAACAACTTGGTATGGTGATAGCTGGTACTTAGAATTATCTTGTATATAAATGTTGAATCACTGTGTTGTACACCTGAAACTAATGTAATGTAATACTGTGTGTCAACTACCCTTCAATAAAAAATAATTATCTAAAAAAAAAAAAAAAAAAATTCCAAGTCCCATGTAGGAAAAGAATTGACTCTATTAATCAGTGTAGTCATACACATTTTAAAAAGGTAAAAATATATTTTATTAACACTTCTCATTTATTGAAGATCTGTGTTTGGATCTGATACCAATAGTTTAAGAATTAAGAGATAGTATAGGTACTATTTTCTATCTTATTCTAACAGAAAAGATGATTCAATACTCTGTAGTCTTGCTTGCTCTTGCTGTTCACCTACTTTCCTTAAACTCAATTTGCTTTTATGGTCTATCTAATGTAACTGGAATGTTTCTGTAATCTTGGCAGTTCACTGGGAATAGTATGTGCTAGCAAAGTGATTTTTGATTGTTTTATTTTAAATCTGAGCTATTACATTCATGTATATTTAAATTCACTTATATGTAATCATTTGTGCCAACATACAGAGACTTTAGTATGTCTACCTCAAATTTCTTGGGAAAAAGGAAATAGTATTTAAATTTGAGAAAAATATTGAGTCCAAATTTGGGATAACAATAACATATCCTCAATGTAGAGGGCATTTTTCCACTATGTATTGAAAGTTGTTCATGACTTTTTTCCACCTCTGTTAATAAATCACCCAATGGCTGCTGGTTGGCTACTCTGGTAGAGGCAATGTCAGTTTCTAGAAATACAACTACGTGCAAAAACATCATGTTCTTTGCTTAATGGAGATTAGAGCTTAATAATTTAATAAACAAAAATAAAACAAATGTGGGGAGTTATTAATAAAAGGCAAAGTAAATGATGCCATAAAGCCATTTAACATGGGTTTTTACCTCATTAAACAAATCAGTGCTGGCTATAAGACAGCTGACTCTGCACAAATGTGTGCTCATCATTTTCTTCAAACTCTTGGCTTAAAAACAGTATTTCTAAGAAATCTTATTTAAACTGTCTCATTTTGAACATCCCTTTGAGTATGCTTTAGCACTTGGGTAACATAAGGATATACTTGCTGATTACAACTCTTTAATGGTAATTTAGCATATAAACTTTATGATATCTATCAGATTGCTAACTTTCTGGGATATTCTTGTCATTCTACTTCTCATAGTACCTTGTGATATCCCATTTACACAGAAGAATTTTCTAAGAGCTCACTAATAGTGTTTAATGAATATGCATTGAATTAGGGATGTTAAAGTAGAGTAACAGAGGACTCCTTTACATGGGGAATGTCCTCAGGTTTAGAAATAACAGCAGTAAAATATCAGGGAGCAATTCTCAGAGAATCATCACATGGGGCACTCTCTCTCATTTATTCAGTTCAAGAGCCATTTTGTGCATTTCTAGCTTTGCAGACATTATAGAGCTAGGCAGAACCTTCTGAACCACTATAAAGAATTTTAGGTCACTCAAGTTATTTTATTCTTATGAGCCCAATCAACAGGTGTTAAATTAGCCAACAGGAAGCCTATCTGCTGGTCTGTTAATGTTAGAAGCATATTGAAACAGGAAAAAGAAAAGTAAAAAGAATTTATGTAGGGGATGTTAAGGTTAAACCTCACTCCACATTTGAGAATTCCTTCAGTCTACAGAATTAAATAACAGCAAAAAGAAGGTTTTATTTTCTTACAAGCTTTTGAAATAAGAAAATAAATAAAGGGATATTTCCTTCTTACATTTCTTCATATAATTCTCATTAAAAAATTGTGATGTGTGCATTCAGCTACATTTCTTAAGGTCATAAATTAGCACCCACAAGCCATAATATCTATATCTCTTATATAATCATCTGCTAGTTAACGTTAAGTCTAAATGCAAGATTCTTGTTTAGTGAGTGGGTCATCATCACGTAATGCCTAATCCCATGGTGTTATCATACAATTTAATTGTAATTTGTTTGCTGATATTTCTAGCAATGTATTTTAAAGCTTACTCCCACTAGGAATTCACATCTTTATATGCAGAACCTAATACATTTGGAATTTCAGAATATGAACTCAGTGCTAGGTGTTTTAAAATAAATAAATCTGGAAATGTAAGAAAAAGAAAACTTATTTTGGAATAAATACATCTTAACTTTTGTAATACTTTTGATACATTGGGAAATAGCTTTTACAATGTTTTTGAGCTTTAACACCAAGACAGATAAAGTTTAGAAAGATAATAAATGAAGTTACTAAGTATGTCCTCTGACATGTTAATGGCAAACCTGTTTTCAGTATAGTATAAAGTGGAAAAAATAAATTACATGATTATAATCCTTTTTAAGGTTGAAATTTTCTAATGACTCTTAAGAGACTGTGAAGAAAGCATAAGAAAATGGAATAAATGGAGTATAGGGACTGGTACCCATCGCAGGAAGGCATCTGCGGTATAAACGCTACCGTTAGGTTATTATAACAAGTGGTTCCATTACTCTATCAAGAAATTGGTTGTTATGATCATGTAAGTCAGAGAAAGACAAATACAATAAGATTTCATTTATATGTGGAATCTAAAAAACAAAAACCAACCAACAAAACAGAAATAGACTCATATACACAAGAGGACAGACTGTGGTTGCCCCAGGGGTGGAAGCTAGGGGCATAGCTGAGATAGGTAAAGGGGATAGGGGACAAACTTTTACATATAAAATAAATTAGTCATGGGAATGAAAGTACAGGATAGGAAATAGTAAGTAATACTGTAATATATAAGCTGACAGATAGCAACTACACTTACCATGGTGAGCATTAAGTGATCTATTAATTAGCAAATCACTATATTGTACACCTGAAACCAAAATATTGTGTAACCATATTTCAATTAAAAACAAATCATGTGAAGTGGGGATTAAAGATGGCGGCGTGAGAGGAGAGACAGAGGCTTCCTCCTAAAACTGGATACAATTAAAAAATTTAATTGGTGCAACTAATCCTGAGAGAGTAACAGGAAAGAGGACCGCATCAGACTGCATACACCTGGAGAAAAGAGAGGACCTCACAGAAAGGGGTAACATAGCAGAGCTGTGGCTCTGCGGGACCCGAGCCCTTCCCCCACCCCAGCTCACTGGTTGGAGGAAGAGAAACGGAGCAGGGAGGGAGTGGAAGGCCTCAGACTGTAGAATACCTAGCTGTGGAGTCCTGTGCTGGAAGCACAAACCTAACATTTCATGGTGCTGTCATGACACTCGCATGAATCCGGGCTGGAAAGTTAATACACGCAGAGTTCCTGGGGAGACTGGGATTCCAGATGCTTGTGGAAAGCAGGGATCCATATCCGACTGCACTGGAACAAAAACTTATACCTGAGTGACCAGCCCACTGGCTCAGGCAGCGGAGACAGGCACAGCAGCCAGGAGGCGGGGAATAGGCTTAACTCCCCCCAGGCACCAGTACCACTCCCCTGCAACCCCCGACATTGCTTCAGGGGCTCAGCAGCTCCAGAATAGAGCTTCTGAACACTAGAGGGCGCCATATACAAACATGAAATGCCAAAGGAAACTTGTCCAGTGTAAAATTAATACAACTCCCAAGAAACATTTAAATGATATGGACCTCCTGACTCTTCCTGAAAGGGAGTTCAAAATAAAAGTCATCAACATGCTAATGGAGGTACGGAAAGACATCCAAGAACTCAGAAATGAATTCAGGTCAGAGATCCAATCGTGGACGAGCATGATGGAGGGTATTAAAAGCAGGTTGGATACAGTGGAGGAGACAATAAATGAAATAGAAACTAGAGAAGAGGAATACAAAGAAGCTGAGGCACAGAGAGAAAAAAGGATCTCTAAAAATGAAAGAATATTGAGAAAACTGTGTGACCAGTCCAAGCAGAACAATATTTGCATTATAGGGATACCAGAAGAAGAAGAAGAGAGAAAAAGGGATAGAAAGTGTCTTTGAGGAAGTAGTTGCTGAAAACTTCCCCAATCTGGGGAAGGAAATAGTCTCTTCAGGCCATGGAGATCCACAGATCTCCCAACACAAGGGACCCAAGGAAGACAACACCAAGATACATAGTAATTAAAATGGGAAAGATAAAGGATAAGGACAGCCTGTTAAAAGCAGCCAGAGGCAGAAATAAGATCACATACAAGGAAAGCCCATCAGACTAACATCAGACTTCTCAGCAGAAACCTTACAGGCCAGAAGGGAGTGGCATGATGTATTTAATGCCATGAAGCAGAAGGGCCTAGAACCAAGATTACTTTATCTGGCAAGATTATCATTTAAATTTGAAAGAGGGATTAAACAATTTCCAGATAAGCAAAAGCTGAGAGAGTTTACCTCCCACAAACCATCTCTGCAGTCTATTTTGGAGGGACTGCTATAGATGGAAGTGTTCCTAGGGTTGAATAGCTGTCACCAGAGGTAGTAAAACCACAGTAGGGAGGGTAGAGCAGCTGATTGCAAGGCAAATGCAAAATTAAATTGACTTTCCCCAAAGTCAATCAAGGGTTAGACAAAAAGTACAGAATTTGATACCTAATATATAAAGAATAAAGGAGGAATAAAAAAGAGGAGAAATAGAAAAGAACCTTTAGATTGTGTTTGTAACAGCATACTAAGTGGGTTAAGTTAGACTCTTAAATAGTAAGGAAAGTAACATGGAACCTTTGGTAACCACGAATTTAAAGCCTGAAATGGCAATAAGTACATACCTACCTAAATGGTATGTAAATGGACTGAATGCACCAATCAAAAGACATAGAGTCGCTGAATGGATAAAAAAGGAAGACCCATCTATATGCTGCTTACAAGAGACTCACCTTAAACCCAAAGACATGCATAGACTAAAATTCAAGGGATGGAAAAGATATTTCATGCAAACAATAGGGAGAAAAGAAAAGGTGTTGCAGTACTAGTATCAGACAAAGTAGACTTCAAAACAAAGAAAGTTACAAGAGATAAAGAGGGACATTACATAATGATAAAGGGCTCAATCCAACAAGAGGATATAACCATTATAAATATATATATATACCAAAAACAGAAGTACCAGCATATGTGAAACAAATACTAACAGAATTAAAGGAGGAAATAGAATGCAATGCATTCATTTTAGGAGACTTCAACACACCATTCACTCCAAAGGACAGATCCACCAGACAGAAAATAAGTGAGGACACAGAGGCACTGAACAACACACTAGAACAGATGGACCTAATAGACGTCTATAGAACTCTACACCCAAAAGCAACAGGATACACATTCTTCTCAAGTGCACATGGAACATTCTCCAGAATAGACCATATACTAGGCCACAAAAAGAGCCTCAGTAAATTCCAAAAGATTGAAATTCTACCAACCAACTTTTTAGACAACAAAGGTATAAAACTAGAAATAAATTGTACAAAGAAAGCAAAAAGGCTCACAAACACATGGAGACTCAACAACATGCTTCTAAATAGTCAACGGATCAACAACCAAATTAAAATGCAGATCCAGCAATATATGGAAATAAATGACAGCAACAACACAAAGCCCCAAGTTCTGTAGGACACAGCGAAAACAGTCTTAATAGGAAAATACATAGCAATCCAGGCATATTTAAAGAAGGAAGAACAAACCCAAATGAATAGCCTAACATCAAAAGTATCAAAATTGGAAAAAGAAGAACAAATCAGCAAAAGGAGGGACATAATAAAGATCAGAGAAGAAATAAATAAAATTGAGAAGAATAAAACAATAGAAAAAAATTAATGAAACCAAGAGCTGGTTCTTTGAGAAAATAAACAAAATAGATAAACCTCTAGCCAGACTTATTAAGAGAAAAAGAGAATCAACACACATTAACAGAATCAAAAATGAGAAAGGAAACATCACGACAGACCCAACAGACATACAAAGAATTATTAGAGAGTACTATGAAAACCTATATGCTAAGAAGCTGGAAAACCTAGAAGAAATGGACAAATTCCTAGAAAAATACAACCTTCCAAGACTGACCAAGGAAGAAACACAAAATCTAAACAAACCAATTACCAGCAAAGAAATTGAAGCGGTAATCAAAAAGCTACCCAAGAACAAAACCCCCAGGCCAGATGGATTTACCTCTGAATTTTATCAGACATACAGAGAAGACATAATACCCATTCTCCTTAAAGTTTTCCAAAATTAGAAGAGGAGGGAATACTCCCAAACTCATTCTATGAAGCCAACATCACCCTAATACCAAAACCAGGCAAAGACCCCACCAAAAAAGAAAACTACAAACCAGTATCCCTGATGAATGAAGATGCAAAAATACTCAACAAAATATTAGCAAACCGAATTCCAAAACACATCAAAAGGATCATACACCATGACCAAGTGGGATTCATCCCAGGGATACAAGGATGGTACAACATCCAAAAATCCATCAATATCATCCACCACATCTACAAAAAGAAGGACAAAAACCATATGATCATCTCCATAGATGCTGAAAAAGCATTTGACAAAATTCAACATCCATTCATGATAAAAACTCTCAAAAAAATGATGTATAGATGGCAGGTACCTCAACATAATAAAGGCCATATATGATAAACCCACAGCCAACATCATACTCAACAGTGAAAAGCTGAAGGCTTTTCCTCTGAGATCGTGAACAAGACAGGGATGCCCACTCTCCCCACTGTTATCCAACATAGTACTGGAGGTCTTAGCCATGGCAATTAGACAAAACAAAGAAATACAAGGGATCCAACTTGATAAAGAAGAAGTTAAACTGTCACTATTTGCAGATGACATGATATTGTACATAAAAAACCCTAAAGACTCCACTCCAAAACTACTAGAACTGATATCGGAATACAGCAAAGTTGCAGGATACAAAATTAACACACAGAAATCTGTGGCTTTCCTATACACTAACAATGAACTAATAGAAAGAGAAATCAGGAAAACAATTCCATTCACAATTGCATCAAAAAGAATAAAGTACCTAGGAATAAACCTAACCAAAGAGGTGAAAGACCTATACCCTGAAAACTACAAGACACTCTTAGAAATTAAAGAGGACACTAACAAATCGAAACTCATCCCCTGCTCTTGGCAAGGAAGAATTAATATTGTCAAAATGGCCATCCTGCCCAAAGCAATATACAGATTTGATGCAATCCCTATCAAATTACCAACAACATTCTTTAATGAATTAGAACAAATAGTTCAAAAATTCATATGGAAACACCAAAGACCCCAAATAGCCAAAGCAATCCTGAGAAGAACAAAGTTGGGGGGATCTTGCTCCCCAACTTCAAGCTCTACTACAAAGCCACAGTAATCAAGACAGTTTGGTACTGGCACAAGAACAGAACAATAGACCAGTGGAACAGAATAGAGACCCAAGATATTAACCCAAACATATATGGTCAATTAATATATGATAAAGGATCCATGGACATACAATGGAGACATGACAGTCTCTTCAACAGGTGGTGCTGGCAAAACTGGACAGCTACATGTAAGAGAATGAAACTGGATCACTGTCTAACCCCATACACAAAAGTAAATTTGAAATGGATCAAAGACCTGAATGTAAGTCATGAAACCATAAAACTCTTAGAAAAAAACATAGGCAAAAATCTCTTGGACATAAATATAAGTGACTTCTTCATGAACATATCTCCCCGGACAAGGGAAACAAAAGCAAAAATGAACAAGTGGGACTATATCAAGCTGAAAAGCTTCTCTACAGCAAAGGACACCATCAATAGAAGAAAAAGGTATCCTACAGTATGGGAGAATATATTCATAAATGACAGATCTGATAAAGGGTTGACATCCAAAATATATAAAGAGCTCACGCACCTCAACAAACAAAAAGTGAACAATTCAATTAAAAAATTGGCAGAGGAGCTGAATAGACAGTTCTCCAAAGAAGAAATTCAGATGGCCAACAGACACATGAAAAGATGCTCCACATTGCTTGTCATCAGAGAAATGCAAATTAAAACCACAATGAGATATCACCTCACACCAGTAAGGTTCGCCACCATCCAAAAGACAAACAACTAATGTTGGCGAGGTTGCGGAGAAAGGGGAACCCTCCTTCACTGCTGGTGGGAATGCAAATTAGTTCAACCATTGTGGAAAGCAGTATGGAGGTTCCTCAAAATGCTCAAAATAGAAATACCATTTGACCCAGGAATTCCACCTCTAGGAATTTACCCTAAGAATGCAGAAGCCCAGTTTGAAAAAGACACATGCACCCCTATGTTTATTGCAGCATTATTTACAGTATCCAAGAATTGGAAGCTACCTAAGTGTCCATCAATAGATGAATGGATAAAGAAGATGTGGTACATGTACCCAATGAAATATTATTCAGTCATAAGAAGAAAAGAAATCCTACCATTTGCAACAACATGGATGGAGCTAGAGGGTATTATGCTCAGGGAAATAAGCCACGTGGAGAAAGACAAGTACCAAATGATTTCACTCATATGTGGAGTATAAGAACAAAGAAAAACTGAAGGAACAAAACAGCAGCAAATCACAGAACCCAAGAATGGACTAATGGTTACCAAACGGAGAGGGACTGGGCATGAGGGGTGGGACGGGAGGGATAAGGGCAGGGAAAAAGAAAGGGGGCCTTATGATTAGCATGTATAATGTGGGGGTGGGCATAGGGAGGGATGTGCAACACAGAGAAGACAAGTAGTGAGTCTACAGAATTTTACTATGCTGTTGGACAGTGACTGTAATGGGGTTTGTGAGGAGGGACTTGGTGAAGGGGGGAGTCTAGTAACCATAATGTTCTTCATGTAATTGTAGATTAATGATAATGAAAAGAATTTTAAAAAATCATGTGGCTTCAAAAATTAAAACATCATATGCATGATAATATCTGAGTATTTATGACTAGTTACATAATTAGGTTACTGCAAATTTGAAAATACAGTGATTTGCAGGGGAAGAAGAAAGTAAGACAATTAGAAAAATGAATAAAAACCTGAGAGAGAAATTGAGCCTTTTTGTTTACCCTCCAATCAGTATGAACACAAAAAATATCATCTATCCCCTTAGTGTCAAATTATTTTCAATATATTATGCCAAAAGTTATACCAGGATCAGCATATAGAAAGATGTGAGAAATATTTTTAGCATTTTTAAATATATTGCAAAGGGCTTGTTTAAAATAAAGTTATACTTAGGCTTCATATACTTATTTGACCTTTCATCATCTTTCCTTTGGTGCTGGATAAAGTATTGCTTCAAACTAGGTGAGAAGCAGGAGTGGGAGGGTGGAAATAGTAACAGTAAAGATTCTTTCAGCCTGGATCTGTAGCCTGCCAAGAAAGTTCTTTATTACAGAACAGCTTGTGCCACTCAAATGAATAAAGAAAATATAAATAATAAAAGTAAAGCCAGCTTCTAAACATCCAAACAAAAATAGTTTTCAATGAAATGCACGATTTTTATGATCTTAGAAACTCTCTGCCATAATTTGTTTGCTATGTACTGATATCATTGATGAGAACAGAATACGAATTAGTATGCTTTGCTAGCTTTCAGATGCATGTAAATCAAATAAGTGACTATTAAACTTCACCTTCTAGAGATATGACCTCTTGTCATAAAATTTTAATCAGCTCAGGTTTTCCATTTTTAAAAGCCACTTTTTATTGTTGAATGAAGCTGCTAATTTGCCATTAGTTCTTAGCAGGTGGAAAACCCTTAGGGTCATATTACAAATCATAGAATATAAAAGCAGTAAAGACCATTTCCATCATCAGAAAACTGAATGTGTCACCTAAAAATGTATTTTTTTATTTCCAACTGAATGATTACCTGTACTGACTCTACTTAGCTTACACTGAATTCTTACTTAAATCTTGGAACTTCTACTAACACATAAAATGCACCAACGGAATTATTTTCAAACTGTTGTTCTACAGCATAATAGGCAAGGTTGAGATTCTGACTACTGCCTGGGCCCACCAAAATGAAAACCAGAGCAGCATTATTTTTATCCATTTACATAATGAAGTTACATTTAAGTATTATATCCTTCAAGGTAAGACTTTCAATCTAAAACGTATTTAAAAATCAGTGGAATTAGATATCATATAGTCATATAATTGTCTGATTTCATATACTTCTTTTGGATTCAATGATATAACAATATCAAAAATTAAAATATTACTACTTAAAACAGTACTAATTACTCATCAGATTCATTTGTACCCAGAGACAAGGACAAATAAGAGTTTTTATCCTTTAAAATTACACTAAGATTATTACACAGTGTTTCTTGGTAGCATATTTTAACTCAAATCTTCAGAACTCTCTTGGGAAATGAGGGAATGTGGACCTCTCTGAAGTGAAAAATATGAGCCGGCCAAAACTATAAATATCGTGTTTGGTGCTAACCTTCTTGTAGTTCTCTTTGATAATTACATAAGTTGTTAATAGATAACATTAATAACCCAGGTTTTAGAGTTTTCTGAATATTGGTAAAGATGAAGTAGGGATAAATTAGGACCTGGAAACCCAAATTTAAATATGCCAAAATTAGTAACAGCTCCTACATTTTGAGAAAGGTATACAGAAATACTACCTGATAACCACAGTCGAACATACAGCCTCTCCTCTCTTCCGCCTCTGTTCTTTTTTCTCATTGTTCCCTTTTTTAACCCACTATGTGCTAAATACAATAAAATATAAAGAGAACACAGAATTATACAGCTTAATGATAAATTCCAGTGTAAATGTGGTTAACCATGGCACTTAAGAAATAGAATGTCTAGCACACCTTACATAATCCAGCTCAAAAATCTTTCAATTATGATCTCCCCATTTAATATTACCCCTACCTTGACATTTATAACATTCTTTGTGTTTATTTATAGCTTTAAAAATTCCTGAACACATTGTTTAGTTTTTCATTTTATATAAATGAAATCATACTAGACATGTATTTTAGGTTCTGGTGTCTTTCAGACTTTGGTTTGTGAGATTCACTTATGCTGTATGTAGCTGCAGTCTCTTGATTTTTAATGATGCATCATACTTATTCTATAATTAAAGTATACTTTATCCATCTACTATTAAACAGAATGCAGTTACAAATAGTTTGGAAAACATCTCTTGTACATATATTAACATCAGTTTTTATGTTCAGTGCTTATTTGTAATGTTTAATAAATCTTTGCCTACTGCAACATAATAAAGATATTATCCTATATCAGCTTCTGAAAGGTAATTATTTTGCATTTTACATATTGATCTACAGTGCATCTGTATTTAATTTTGTGTATGATGAGAGGTAGACATCAAGCCTCATCTTCTTCCATAAGGTATGCAGTTGATCTAGCACGATTTACTGAAAAGTATCATTCTTTCCCAATGTTTTATAGTGCCAATTTTTCCCAAATCAGTTCCTGGCCCTGGTCTTTGAATTCTCTTTTCAGTTCCACTAGTCTGTTTCTATGTTTTTTTAAACCAAACCCCACATTATTAATGACTGGATTTTCATCAAAACTTTTGATATCCAATACAGCAAATCTTCCCTCATTACCTTCCATTTCCTAAATGTCTGACCTTAAATCATTTGTCAAGTTCTATATGAAACATACAAAAAAGTTTGGAACATTGATTGTAATTACAATGAATATACAGAGTAATTGTGGGAGTATTTACATCTTTTCAGTGTTTAATGATGTTAGGTATCAAGTTTATACTGGCCTCATCAAAATTTTATTCTCTTATAAAGTTATTCATAATATTTTCTTATAATTTTTAATTATATGTAGAGGACAGTGATTTTAAAATTATTAATCTTTGTTTTAGTAGTTTTATTTTCCTCATTAATTTTGTTAGTAATTTTGAAAAATCAACCTAATTGATGTGTCTACTATTTATATATTTTTTTCAATATCATTATTTGCAATCCTTATCTTTATTATATTTTTTACTTTTTGGGTTTAGCTTGTTTTTTCCTCCTAAAAGTGGATATTTCTTTATTTCTGGTACTTCTTTTTTACTCATACATGAATTCAAAGTTATAAATTTCCTTCTAAGTCCAGCTGCACTTCAGTTTGGGAATTCATTGTTTTTTAGTTCAAAATTTAAAAATAAAAACAAAAAACATTAATAAACTAGGAAAAATGCCATCGAGTGTAGTATGTATTTAAAAAGATCAGTTAAATGGCCAAATCTTTGGCAAATGATAAAAAAGTAAACTCAACTGAACATTATAAATCGATAAATTATTTTAAAAGTTACATATTCTCATAAATTATTTACTAGTAAATTAAAAAATATAAACATAAAATAGACAATTTTAGATAAAGCTACATATTGCCAAAATTGATTCAAGAATTACAAAGTTGATAATTTCAATATTGTATAAGATGAAATATAGACAAAATTAAAAGATAACAAACAAAAAAATTAACATTCACCATAAGTATCTGACGAGCCATCCTAAAAGATGTGCAGAATAAGTTGTCAGGAAACTCAAGGAAACAAAAGATAGACTGCTACTTACTTTTTAGTCCACAGAGGCTTTACTATGAGAATTCCCATGAACACATATGGCATTTTTAAATATCTGGATTAAATTTGTATTAATATTTTGCTCTTATATTGTGTTCCAGAGTGGCGACTTTACATACTTGAAATTGGAACTAGTTCAGTTATTAAGTAGTACTTACATGACAGTTTTTATGAGAAACTTTTTTGGAAGCCCACACAGAGACTGAAGCATTCTGATTTCCTAGGTTTAATAGGCAGTAGAAGAAGTGACAGTAATTTATTTATGAAACTCCTGAAGGGATGCAGACTAGCCCAATGCTGCAACCAAGGTAGAACTCCTTGCTGGCACCCAAATCAGATTATCACAATATGTTTAGCAAATGATCAGGCAGACTAAAGGCAAACATGCCCTGAAGGTGAGGGCCAGTGATATGAGCCTGACTGGGAAGAACTTATTGTAGACTATGACTAGCTCACCTTGAATTTCTATGAAGATCAGAAACATTGACGCTGATTTAAAAATTCCTTTCTCCTTAAGACTAGTAATCAAATTAAAATTAGCTTTGAACTTTAACAACACAATTACCTAGGGGAAAAAAATAAAAGGCCTTTTCTTTTTCTAATTTTTTTTTTAGAAACAAAAAATAATACAAGGGGGAAAAACCAAGAATCTTTTATTCTGAGGAATATTAATTCCCTCTTAGATATTATAATCAAGTTTCTTCCTGTCATGCAGTTTTAATGATTGAGTCACTAAGAGCCTTTGGTATTTCTTGTCGAGTTGAAATAATTGGGTATTCTGGGAATACAGTCATAGAAAGAAGATCCAATTTTTCTGGAATGCAAATTCCACCAATTATGCCCATGAACTGTTACTATTTTACAATTCAAAAGTCATATTCTTAGAAAGTCATGAGTTTCCAGTACTCATGGACACTGCATTGTCACACCAAATATAACCCAGTGAAAAATATATCTTCTCTAATTACCTGGAGATTAGCAGTAGTTGCCCCTTACATAAATGGAAAGAAAGATTCTCAGGTAATCTGAATGTTTTAAAATGTATTTATACATTCTAGTTTTTAAAAATTTGTTTTCTAGAATACAGAATCATCACACCTCCATGAAATAATATGCTTTTCCCAGATTTTACTGAAGTAGGTTTGGATTTAGTAATGTAGTCCTGGGGTTAATAGGAAACACAGATGGATACTATCTGTTCCAAATACTGCTTCCTCAATTAATGATGTTTAATAGTAAAAAATAGGTAAAATAGTAGAAAAGCTCTTACTTCAGCAATGTCTATGGTGAGGATCCAGTATATAACAGAAAAAAAGCAGAACAGCTCTGGATAAAGTGGGTCTGGGTCACTTGGGTCTGCTTTATGAAGCTAAGTCCACAGGCTATGATCATAGGATAGACTACTTTTCTGAATTAGATGGGTTATGAATTAGATGGATATGTCACAAAAGGTTCTTTCTGACTCAAAATAACTTTTCCATTAACCTTTATTACTTGTACAAATAATGACAATTCCTTTGGTTAAGACTATACACTTGTTAAAACTCAAATGTCCTTGAAGGGGTCATTAATTCAGTCTATCATCAATTTTTAATACTACAGAATAAATTATTTTTCACATCCCTTTCTTAAACCAAGAAAATAGGTAATAAAACATTATCAAGAAGTACTATAGGAGATGTTTAGGATACTGAAATAAAATTTCAGCTATTTCAAGTTTCTATAAGATGTAGGTCATCTCTTATACTTTAATTAAATTTTATTATAATAACATATGGAATATTGGATTCGGGAGATCTATAAAACCCAGGAGGTAGATAAAGAATTAAGAAACTGTGGCCAAAAGAGAAGGGAGTCAAGATTTCAAATCTCAATAGTATCATGAAAGTTTGGCACTTACAACATTGGAGCAACTGTAGGACAATTTTCCATGAGTCGTCTGTGATTATACACATCATATAAATAGCCACTGGCAGCTTTCTTTCTTCACTATCTTCTGAAGGATTTTTGTATAGCAAACAGTTTTGGAAGACAGACAGTGTCTTCTTCCAGCTCTTTTCTTGCCAGATTATTAAAGATAATGTCTCCTTTTGGGGAAAAGATAAGGAGGGCTTTCCAGCAGCCCTCTTATACAATTAGTAGTTTCCTAACCCATCTTAACCCATCTGCTGCCTGCTGTGCCATGAGTAATAAAGTCATTTGTCTCTGGCCAAGGAATCTTGTGTCTTCGACCAGTATCTATAAAACTGTAGCAGGCTAAATTGTTAGCGTGTAAATAGGGTAAAATCTCTCACCTTTCTACATCTTTACAGTGGTATATCATATACAGAAGGTCAGGAATTGAAAGTAGCATACCCAAAAAGTAGTCCAATGGGGTCTGGCATGAGAATTTGACTAACACAGAACTGATTGGAAGAAAAAAAAATCTGTTAAGCCTCTGGGAAAAGTTGAGAGAATAAAAAGAGAAGCAAGTGTTAACCAAAGCTAATCTTTGTGTCTTAAAAATGAATATTAGCTATGAGACCTCCAGGTCTTATATTATGCCCTTTATCCCTGTTTCTGTAGTTCATCACAGAGAAACCCAAATTCCAATAGTTTCTCATTGTCTTTGCTCTAATACCCATATAGTTCTTCTCTTGTCATCCCTGACCCTTCCTGCACAAACTTCACTACTTATCCTGCCTCTCTGTTTTATACTTTTAAGTAGAATACTCATGACCAAATATACTATGCATAAACTGTATGACCTCTTTGTTTGGGGTCTTCCAGTAAAGTGTAAGCTCCAAATTGTAAAAATTTTTGTCTGTTCTATTCATGTACTGACCTTCACTTCCGGAGTAGAGTCTCGTATTTTACAAGTAATATCTCAGCATTTGTCAATATGAATTAATTAGTAAATGAGTAAATGAACAAGAATGGAGGGTTTTGATCAAGTTAAATACTTCAGTGTATTTCAAGTCTTTCAATTCCTTTCTGCCTTCCTTGTAAGATCCACTTCTTAATGGATATTGTTCATCTAAATTCCTGAATGGTCATTTAACATGACATATTTTCAAATGTACCTAGATAGTGACAGATACTTCCTTCTCCTTTTTTAACTCCACTTGACTACTGCCTCATTTCCCCAAACTTACGAAAATACATGCATCTAAATCTCAATGTAGAATGCTCCTCTTGAACTTGTAAACTTAAAGCTAGTGATCAGATCTTTGCTGGATGATATCAACACATAGAAGGAAGAAACATATTGACATCTGTCTGAAATTCAAGACATTTACAAGTATTAATAGTATTAATCAATACTTTACCTTCAGAATAGAAGTCTAAGCAGACGCTTAAAGATTTATAACTTTTTTCTGTACAGAAAACTTAGTTACAATTCAGTCCCCTCTTCATTTTACATATTATAATGATCTAAAATAGTCATTACAGTTTTTATAGTTTTTTCTTCAGTTATGGATTGCCTTGTGACTGATAATGTCATTAGCCCTCCAACTGAGTAGGACTTGCTTGACCCATACAATGTTATAAATAATTGTTGTCAACACAACTGAGCCTTTTAAAACTGCCATTTTTTCAGACTGTACTCTGTGTCTCAGACTTAATAGGTCTGTGTGGATTCTGTACATTCAAGAGAAATGCACGCTTTTTATGAACTACAGAACACACATTCAATCAGAACCAAGTCGAATTTTGATTTTTTTCCCCTGAAAATAAACTATCGTCATCTTCAGTTGATAATTGTTCTTAATTTCTCCAAACTGTCTGGCTGCCTTTAGTTATATATGTGTACACACACACACACACACACACACACACACACACACACACACACACGTATTATTTTTAAAAATATGTATATTTCAATAAAGAGTTGAAGAGAAGAACAAAACAAAACAAAAAAGTATCCAAATAACCTGGCTGAATTTATTCTAGAAGAACTACTGGGTAAAATAAGATGAGCCAGAATTCTAGATTTAGTTCAATGCTTAACTTACAATGAAAAATATTTTTATGGCCTGTTATGTATAAACAATATGCTTGGGGTTATTATAAAAATCTAACATATGATCCTGAAATCGTTTTAAAGATACCTTAATTTCATGATTTTTTTCAAAAAGGGAATATTCAAATTATGATATGTAGTTAATTTTTCACGGTCAAACTGTTTACCAAGGTGGATTTTTAAACCTTATCAATATCTACTGTTATATTGTGCACTCAATGTTAGGTAATATTTTCAATGGGATTTACAGAGAAACACAAATAGCAAAGTGCTTCTTGTGATTGTTAATGATTAAGAATACATAGAAAAGAGAAATCATTCCAGAGGCTCAGAAATAAATTATTAGAACATTATTAGCTGACCTTCATTCTGTAAGAAACAGTTTAAGCAAAAAATACCTGTCAGTGATGACCTACTCGGATTTAATCACCTTAAATAGAAACTTTGGCTAAAAGCCAGAAATAAACACCTGCATTTACTAGTAGATCTATCTTAGCCCAGTAATCCAAAAAAAAAAAAAGAAAGAAAGAAAGAAAAAGGAAAAGCTTGTATTTCATTCAGAAGGTTAAACTATGGTTGCACTATTTTTTATTTTTGGAGCCAACAATTAATGATGGAAATAACAGAGTAAGTCCAGATGGGTAGTTAAGTTTCTGCATCAGGAGTTGAACATCAAAGACATAGTTCTGCTGGTAAAAGGCTAAAATTAGCAGTTGAAATTAGTGATACAGGAAATATTTAGTTCAATAAGTTGACCTTAAGTTCTTTAAATGTCAGCATGGTTTTAGAAAAATCCAAAAAGAATATTAGCATCATGCCTTATAAACCTGCCTCCCACATTCCTCACACCTACTCTTCTTTCTATGCCCATGCTCACATTATTTGAAAAAGGAGCACAGAATATTAAAGTTATGTAAAATGCAGTGAATTATGTCTATGCTGGAGAGGGAATGTATCAAGAGAAAAGTTTATCTGGAAATTTTAGAGTTTTAGAATTTAGGGATATTTCCAAGATTTTATTTATGTTTTTGGAGCTATAGATCTTTCAAACATTTGAAGAAAGATATAGATCTCACCCCAGCAAAAAATTATAGGTGCATACACATACTCCCATATCAAACTCTTATATCAATATTCTTTTTCTCCCTCTCACATACACACAGTCACACACACAGTCACACATATTTGCATATATTCAGAAAATAGAGAAAAGGTTAATAGATATATCAAAAATAGAATTAAAAGGTTTAATATGAATGTAACAGAAATTAAGTAAATTCAAGAGGCAATATTAGAGGAGATAAAAATAACTAATAATTTTTCAGAACTGTTGAAAGATAGTAACCTCATATTAGGGAAACATGTTATTCTCTTGATAGAAAGATACATACACATGCCTGTCTGTGTATATACATATGTGTGTCTGTATACACACACATATCTCCACAAATGCACATGTTCAACAAGGTAGGAGCTGCATTCATGAGTAGCTCAGACTAATGACACCAGACAATGGGAAGGAAGTTTGTCATCAGTATATTACTAGCTATGCAAGTGGAATGGTTAGAAGTCATGCCTTAACAGTTATTTATTGTTTTCACCTTCAGTGAAGACTTGAACATACAATTAGAAATGTTACCAACCTCGACAACATACATGCAAAGGTATAACTTCCAGAAGATGCCTGGTGGGAAGGAGCTGAGGACATGTCAAAGAGGTACTATGTAGAAAAGATGGCGGAGTGAGAGGTGAGACAGAAGCTTCCTCCTAAAACTGCATATAATATGAAAACATAATTAATACAACTAATCCTGAAAGAGCAACAGGAAAGAGGGCTGTGTCAGACTGCATACACATGGAGAAAAGAATAAACCTCATGTAACAGGGTAACGTACCAAAGCCATGGACCAGTGGGACCCAAGACCTTCCCCCACCCCAGCTTACCAGCAGTGGGAGGAAGAGAAATGGAGCGGGGATAGAGTGGAAGCCAGGGACTGCTGAGCACCTAGAGATCTGCTCTGGGAGGACAAACCTACATTTCATGGTGCTTTCATGATTAGAGGGGTTGGAAAGCTAAGATAGGCAGAATACCTGCAGAGACTGAGTTTCCAGCCACTTGTGGAAAACAGGGATCCATACCGGCTGCTATGGGACAAAAGAAGGGCAGGCAGTCTGAGAGACTTCCTAACAGGGAGAGGCCTGCTAAAGGGGCAAGGATTGCACAGAGCTTACTGCTCAAGAGAAAGGAAAGGTAGACAAAATTCTCTGGGTGCACTCTACCCAGCAGGTTGGGAACTTTCACAATCTTCAGGTACTCCATCCCCCTGGTTGGCTACATAGCTCCAAGGCCCCCCACCATGACATGCAAGCTGCTGTGCCTGTCTTGCTGCCAGCCCACACCTGAATCGCTAAACGGCAAACCCTGCCCTGGTGTCAGGCAAGTCAGTGGGAAGCCCCGCCTACAGCAGCTACAAATTAAAAGCATAGAGGCTTATAGCTGTGTGCTCAACCCACTGGTCCTGGCAGTGGGGACATGCATATCAGCTGGGAAACAGGAAACAGCTCTTTCTGCACCCCAGGAACCAACACCACTCCCCTGTGACCCCTGACATTGCTCCATGGGCTTAGCAGGTCCACAGAGTAGAGCTTCTGGGCACTATACACATACAAATATGAAACGTGAAAGGAAACTGGTTCAAAGGAAAATTATGAATATACCAGAGAAGGGTTCATATGAAATTGACCTCATGAATCTTCTTGAAAGAGATTTCAAAATAAAAATCACTAACATGCTCATGGAGGTACAGAAAAATATTCAAGAACTCGGGAATGAATTTTGGTCAGAGATCCAATCATGGAACACAGTCTCAGAAATGAAACATATAATGGAAGGTTTTAAAGGCAGATTAGATATGGTGGAGGAGATGATAAATGAAATAGAAAGTAGAGAACAGGGATACAAAGATGCTAAGGCACAGAGAAAAATACAATCTCAAAGAATGAAAGAATATTGAGAGAACTGTATGACCAATCCAAACAGAACAATAGTCACATTATAGGGGTAACAGAAGAAGAAGAGAGAGAAAAAGGGATAGAAAGCATATTTGAGGAGGTAATTTCTGCAAACTTCCCCAATTTGGGGAAGGAGATAGTCTCTCAAGCCATGGAGGTGCACAGATCTCCTAATACAAGGGACCCAAGGAAGACAACACCAAGACATATAATAATTAAAATAGCAAAGATCAAGGATAAAGACAGACTTTTAAACATAGTTGGAGAGAGAAAAAAGATCATATACAAAGGAAAACCCATTAGGCTATCATCAGATTTCTCAAGAGACACCTTACAGGTCATAAGGGAGTGGCATAATATATTTAATGTAATGAAACAGAAGGGCCTCGAATCAAGAATACTCTACCCAGCAAGGTTATCATTTAAATTTGAAGGAGGGATTAAACAATTTCTGGATAAGCAAAAGCTGAGAGAATTTACCTCCCACAGACTGTCTTCTCTACAGTGTATTTTGGAGGGACTGCTATACATGGAAGTGTTCCTAAGGTTTAATAGCTGTCACCAGAGATAATAAAACCACAATAACAAAGTAGAACAGTTAAATACTAAGCAAACACAAAATTAAACCAACTACTCTCAAAGTCAATCAAGGGACAAACAAAGAGTACAGAATATGATACCTAATATAGGAAGAATGGAGGAGAAAGAAAAAGGAGGAGAAAAAAAGAACCTTTAGAATATGTTTGTATTAGCATACTAAGTGAGGTAAGTTAGACTCTTGGATAGTAAGGAAGTTAACCTTGAACCTTTGGTAACCATGAATCTAAAGCCTGCAATGGCAATAAGTACATACCTATCATTAATTACTCTAAATGTAAATGGTTTGAATGCACCAAAGAAAATACATATAGTCACTGAAAGGATAAAAAAACAAGACCCATCTATATGCTGCCTACAAGAGACTCACTTTAAACCCAAAGATGTACACAGACTAAAAGTGAAGGGATGGAAAAAGATATTTCATGCAACTAATAGGGAGAAAATGCAGGAGTTGCAGTACTTGTATCAGACAAAATAGACTCCAAAACAAAGGAACTCACAAGAGACAAACAAGGACATTACATAATGATAAAGGGGTCAATCCAACAATAAGATATAACCATTATAAATATCTATGTACCCAACACAGAAGCACCTACATATGTGAAACAAATACTAACAGAATTAAAAGGGGAAACAGAATGCAAAGCATTCATTCTAGGAGACTTCAACACTCCACTCACTCTAAAGGACAGATCAACCAGATGGTAAATAAGAAAGGACACAGAGGCACGGAACAACACACAAGAACAGATGGACCTAACAGACATCTACAGAACTCTACACCCAAAAGCAGCAGGATATACATTCTTCTCCAGTGCACATGAAACATTTTCAAGAATTGATCATATACTAGGCCACAAAAAGTGCCTCAGTAAATTCAAAAAGACTGAATTTGTATTAACCAGTTTCTCAGGCCACAAAGGTATGAAACTAGAAATAAATTACGCAAAGAAAATGAAAAGTCCCCAAAATACATGGAGGCCTCGCAACATGCTCCTAAATAACCAATGGATCAATGACCAAATAAAAATAGAGATCAAGCAATATATGGAGACAAATGACAACAATAATTCAATACTGCAAAATCTGTGAGATACAGTGAAGGCCTTGCTAAGAGGAAAGTATATTGCAATAGAGGCCTACCTCAGGAAAGAAGAACAATCCCAAATGAACAGTTTAAATCCACAATTAATGAAACTAGAAAAAGAAGAACAAATGAGGTCCAAAGTCAGTAGAAGGAGGACATCATAAAGATTAGAGCAGAAATAAATAAAATCAAGAAGAATAAAACAATAGAAAGAATCAATGAAAGCAAGAGCTGGTTCTTTGAGAAAATAAACAAAATAGATAAATGCCCAGCCAGACTTATCAAGAAGAAAAGACAGTCTACACACAAAAACAGAATCAGAAATGAGAGAGGAAAAATTACTATGGACACCACAGAAATAAATTATTAGAGAATACTATGAAATATTATATGATAACAAACTGGATAACATAGAAGAAATGGACAACTTTTTTAGAAAAATACAAACTTCCAAGGCTGACCAGAAAGAAACAGAAAATCTGAACAGACCAATTACCAGTAACGATATTGAATCAGTAGTCAAAAAACTACCCAAGAACAAAATTCCTGTACCAGATTGCTTCACTGCTGAATTTTATCAAGCACTTAGTGAATACTTAATACCAATCCTCCTTAAAGTTTTCCAAAATGCTGAATTTTATCAAGCACTTAGTGAATACTTAATACCAATCCTCCTTAAAGTTTTCCAAAATGCTGAATTTTATCAAGCACTTAGTGAATACTTAATACCAATCCTCCTTAAAGTTTTCCAAAAAGTAGAAGAAGAGGGAATACTCCCAAACTCATTCTATGAGGCCAGCATCACTCTAACACAAAAACCAGGAAGACAGCACAAAGAAAATTACAGACCAATATTCCTGATGAACATATATGCAAAAATACTCAACAAAATACTAGCAAACCAAATTAAAAAATACATAAAAAAGATCATCCATCATGATCAAGTAGGATTTATTCTATGGATGTAAGGATGATACAACATTCAAAAATCCATCAACATCATCCACCCCATCAACAAAAAGAAGGATAAAAAACACATGATCATCTCCATAGATGCTTTAACAGCATTTGACAAAATTCAACATTCATTTATGATAAAAACTCTCAACAAAATGGGTATACAGGGCAAGTACCTCAACATAATAAAGGCCATATATGACAAACCCACATACTTAACAGTGAGAAGCTGAAAGCTTTTCCTTTAAAACAGGGAACAAGACAAAGATGTCCACTCTCTTCACTTTTATTCAACATAGTTCTGGAGGTCATAGTCATGGCAAATAGACAACACAAAGAAATAAAACGAATCCAGATTGGCAAGGAAGAAATTAAACTGTCCCTGTCTGCAGATGACATGATATTGTATGGAAAAAACCCTAAAGAATGCACCCCAAAACTATGAGATCCAATATCTGAATTCAGCAAGGTTGCAGGTTACAAAATTAATACACAGAAATCTGTTGCATTGCTATACACTAATGATGAACTTGCAGAAAGAGAAATCAGGAAAACAATTCCATTCACAATTGCATCAAAAAGAATAAAATACCTAGTAATAAACATAACAAAGGAAGTGAAAGACTTATACTCTGAAAAGTACAAGACACTCATGAGAGAAATTAAAGAAGATACAAATAAATAGAAACACATCCCATGCTTATGGACAAGAAGAGTTAATATTGTCAAAATGGCCATCCTGCCTAAAGGCATATACAGATTCAATGCAATTCCTATCAAAATACCAACAGCATTCTTCAATGAACTAGAGAAAATCATTCTAAAATTCATATGGAGCAACAGAAGACCCTGAATAGCCAAAGCAATCCTGAGAAGGAAGAATAAAGCTGGGAGGATTACACTCTACAACTCCAAGCTCTACTACAAAGCCACAGTAATCAAGACATTTTGGTACTGGCATAAGAACAAAACCATAGACCAATGGAACAGAGAGCCCAAATATAAATCCAACCATATATGGTCAGTTAATATACGATAAAGGAGCCATGGACATACAATGGGGAAATGGCAGCCTCTTCAACAACTGGTGTTGGCAAAACTGGACAGCTACATGCAAGGGAATGAAACTGGATTATTGTTTAACCCTATACACAAAAGTAAACTCGAAATGGATCAAAGACCTGAATGTAGGTCATGAAACCATAGAACTCTTAGAAGACAACATAGGCAAAAATCTCCTAAATATAAGCATGAGCAACTTCTTCCTGAACGCATCTCCTCGAGCAAGAGAAACAAAAGCAAAAATGACCTCATAGGACTACATCAAACTAAAAAGTTTCTGTACGGCAAAGGACACCATCAACAGGAAAAAAGGCATCCTACAGTATGGGAGAATATATTTGTAAATGACATATCCAACGAGGGTTAACATCCAAAATATATAAAGAACTGACACACCACAACATCCAAAAGCAAATAACCTGATTAACAAATGGATGAAGGATATGAATAGACACTTCTCCAAAGAAGAAATTCAGGTGGCCAACAGACAAATGAAAAGATGCTCCACATCACTAATTATCAGGGAAATTCAAATTAAAACCACAATGAGATATCACCTCACACCAGTTAGGACGATCAGCATTGAAAAGACTAAGAACAACAAATGCTGGTGAGTATGCAGAGAAACGGGAACCCTCCTACACTGCTGGGGGGAATGTAAGCTAGTTCAACCATTGTGGAAAGCAATATGGAAGTTCCTCAAAAAACTAAAAATAGAAATACCATTTAACCTGGGAATCCCACTCCTTGGAATTTACCCAAAGAATACAAGTTTTCAGATTCAAAAAGACATATGCACCTCTATGTTTATCGCAGTACTATTTACAGTAGCCAAGATATGGAAACAACCTAAGTGTCCATCAACAGATGAATACATAAAGAAGGTGTGGTACATATACACAATGGAATACTATTCAGCCATAAGAGACAAGTCCTACCATTTGCCACAACATGAATGGAGCTGGAGGATATTCTGCTCAGTGAAATAAGCCAGGCGGAGAAAGACAAGTGCCTAATGATTTCCCTCATTTGCGGAGTATAACAAGGAAGCAAAACTGAGGGAACAAAACGGCAGCAGACTCACAAACTCCAAGAAGGGACTAGTGGTTACCAAAGGGGAGGGGTGTGGGAGGGCGCGTTGGGAGGGAGAGAGACAGGGATTGAGGGGTATTATGGTTAGGACACATGGGTCACGGGCAAAACAGTGTAGCACAGAGAAGGCAAATAGTGAATCTGTGGCATCTTAGTACACTGATGAACAGTGACTGCAATGCAGTATGGGTGGGAACTTGATAATATGGGTAAATGTAGTAGCCACATTGTTTTTTCATGTGAAACCTTCATAAGAGTGTATATCAATAATACCTTAATAAAAAAGTTAAAAAAAAAAGAGGTACTATGTAAACAGGATAGGACAAGAAACAGATGTTTTAGTGTATTATTTCAATATATAGAAATAACCAATAAAATTTAAATTAAATTAGTAGTGAGAGGGCTGCAAATTTTATCTGAAGTCTTAGCCATCATAACAATAAGTCAGAGAATTTCTCTTGATAAATAAGGAAAAATATAGAACACCTTATTTGGTAATAGAGAGGTAACATCAGAAAATCTGTAGGAAGTGGTACTTGGCCAGACCTCTGACCTTCACTTATGATTCCTTCATTACTGTATTTCTTGTACTATGTATATACACTGTGCTACACATTAAATATGAAGAAAGAATATAGTGTACCCATCTGTCTTTTTTGAAATTTTAATTATGAGACAAGTTGTTACAGATGTATTTAAAATATAGCAAATTTTTTTATTGACCATGTGATAACTTTCCTATGTTAATTTAAAAATAAGCCAAATATAATTTTCAGCAGTTAATATTATCAATTTATTCACATGTTCTGCCTCTCATCAAATTTAATGGTTAATTTTTATGTAATAGGTAGTGTTCATTTATTATATTTTATTGGTCTCAATTTGTCAATGTGTACTTAACAAAACTTATCTCACACTGTAATTATATTAGATATAATTATTTCTTAAACATAATCAATAGATACTTTGATAGGCACTAAATGATTTCATCAAAGTAAATCAATTATAAAGCAATGGATATCAATTCAATTAGAAAGGTTTTCACTGGCTTTATTTTACCCAGTATATATAGTGAATTAACCAAGGACAGTTTTCTTTAATGTGTATGCTAACCAATAAACTCAGTTACCAAATGTATTAGAACATTATTCTTTTCCACATCAAGAAATATCGTCATGCATAGTATTTTCATAAATAACCATATACTTTCTAATAAGCCCCACTATGGTTTTAGAATGGAAAGAACTGACAAGAGGTTTTTAATGTGAAGCAACTGTGTGGAAAATGTGTTAAGTAAAGATGGCTTCATGAGCATGCAACTTGTGCAGAGTCCAGCATTGAGAATGGCCTCACACTTGGTTCCTGTCCTGCTGTTGCTCTCTTATTATTGCTAATGATTTCTTAATAGGAGACCCCTTGTTTTCATTTTCCACTGAGCCCTGCAAATTATATAGACAGGCTTGTATACAAATATTGATTTCAACAAATGGCATGCTTAGAGAACACAAATATACATTTATAGAAGAAAATCTGAAGTATTATTATTTTTATTCTCCTAGAGTTTCAAACTTTTCTCTAATATATTTTCTGTGGGGTCCCAGAGACTAAAAGCATGACTTTTATTTGAGGGTTTGTGTATTTAAAATACAAAAATTTTAAAAGGAAATGTTATAGAGGGTAGTTTTTTTCCCAGTTTCATTTTTGTTTTCTATTTTACTTTATTAAGAAGTCATTCAACAATCTCTTTTGCTGAGAGATGGGCATGAGATTTAACAGATGTAAATGGAAAGAGTTTCCTTTGAGGTGAAAATCGGAAATATTTTTGTGTCATTTCTCTTAGGGAGAATTTTGCAAGCAAATTTAAAACTTAAACATAGATTTATGTAATACCCCTGGCCATGTAGGCTTTAGAAATAATATATCAAAACTAATTTGCTGTATTTTTCCTTAGAAAGAAAAATTATAGTTTGTCTAGAATGTATTTTTTTCCTAAACTAAAGTGGTCCTAGTGTTCCAGGGTCAAAGGCCAGGGTGTATACATGTGGTGGGTTTCTATCTCCCCCAGTGGATAGGAGAGATGAAATGACCCATCTGTGGCCTTGGTTTTTCAGGAATTCCAGCAAAAAGTGATAAATTATTTGATCATGGTATCCACTGAAAAATTACCAACCCCAAAACTCACATTTTAAATATATTTAATTATTAAAATGTGAAGACTTTAAGGTTATCTTACACAAATTTCCTAAGACCAAACTCTGATTCATTAACTATTCACTTAGAGGAAACACAAATTCCACAGGAAGGAGTCTATCCCCTTTGTGGGTTATCTTGTCCTACCTAAGGATACGAATTTTATTCTTGTTTTTGGATGAACTTTGCTTCATCTAATTCATAACCAGTTAACAGGTTTGCACCTGTAGACTGAAAAGGTACAGAACATTTCTGAAAACGTTTTTTATTTGGAGAAACTTTTCCCCTAAATCTCCAGAAGATGGCTTAAAAACAGAAGTTAATTTCCCAAAGTTACCTCAACAGCAATTTCTCCAAAATAACAGATTAAATTACTAAAATCACTCATGGTAGGAAACCAATGCTTGGAAAACACAAGACAATGAGGAATAGTAGGTGTAGGGGACAAAAGTTTTACGTCTCACTTAGCACTCCCACCAATACCTTAATTCCTCTTTAAAATCATACACAGCTTTTAGTTATTATTGGTAGCCAAAATGAGAATACTCATTTTACAAATAAAGATGACAACAGAGTATACAGTGTTTTAATATACATCATGCACTAGCGATATGAACCAACAAGGTCTGTGTAATAAGAAAAATCTGATTTGAAGAGCAAACAATTCAGCTATAGGTATGAAAATATATAGATGAAGATATATCTAAGCATATATGAAGATCATCAGACTGATCAGAAGATCATGGAGTCCTGAAATGGACTTAAACTGCATATGATACTACATCAAAACAGTGAGGTTCCATAATAAAGCTTCTACATGACCAAAAGTTTTGATGTACTATCATTATAGTCTTTCCTACATCTTAAAAACAGAAGGTTAATACAAAACATTATATTGCACATTTTATGTTGACATATGACTTCACATTTTCATATCTGTGTATTTGAATATATTTTAATATTATCCACGAACAAATAAATAAAGCAAACATTTGTGATGGGATGGGGTATCTTTGCAGTGTAAGCTTAAAAGTTGTCATAGATTCTGAAAACTACACTCAGGTATTTCTTAAAATTTTGTAGAGATCAATTTTCTCTTTTACTGCTGTTTTAAGGGAGGTAATATTGAGCCTGTGCTGACTTGGGACCAATAAAAGAAAGGGGTGAGCTAGAACCATAAATGGGAAGACAGAGGGCATTAATAGGGGGATCGAATTGGGATGAGACCATGGAAAACCTAGACATCTACATCATAGTTTTAAATGTGCAGTCCTGTATCTCTGCCTCAGGGTTCATATGAACACAAAGGCACTCAATGTGAAATGAGAAAATGGGGGCTGACATCATTATCTAAGAACACAGGGGGAAATAGAATTAATGAGATTAGTTCTTTGCCCAGTCTTTCTGATAACTTGTAATACTTAAACTAAATATATCAGGTTAGCAACTTCTTTAATGAGAAGTAAACTTGGGGTCCTAAGATCCTATTACCTGCCCATAGCACTTTATGTTCCTTCATAGCTATGATCACAGTATTTCTTTTTCATTTTTAAACTTGTTGCTACTATTTTAAGTCTGAAAGGACAGGGATCAGATTTGTCTTGTTCACTGATATTTGTCCATCATCTGAAAAGTTACTACCAAAATCTAATGTTCTGTTTTAACGTTATCTTGAAATTGTTCATTTTTAAGCAAGAGCCTTGCATTTTCATTTTGTACTGGGTCAAAATATAACACATTATGTAACCAGTTTTGCTTCTTGTTCTTCTTTTGCTTAATACGGAGAAATATTATTTGTTGTTTGTTTTATTTTGAGGAAGATTTTGTTGCTCTCAAAATTAAATGATTATTTATTGTATATGCTATGTATTACATATACATATGTGTATATATATATGTATTTCTTTAAACAACCATAGTACAAGAACAGTTTCAATTGTCATGGTAATTATTGGGTATCTTTAGATCTCTGATATTAAAATTAAAAGACTGATTCACAAAGAAAGGTGTTGGACTTTATTACCAATATCATTGGTCTAAAATGAAATTTCTTTTCTCATTTCTGAACCCTCAGTCAGTATAACTTGCTCTCATTTGAAATAGCTCCAGGTCTTAATACATAATAGAGTTTTAGAGAAATTTCAACATTTAGCTGGAATGCTATAACTTATAGTAGACTCTGGCAGGAAGTAAAACAAGGTAAGTTTTTCAAAAGGTGTTAAAATATATCAGAAGCAAACAAACAAAGGCAGCTGGGGCTACAGAAGTGTCACTGTCAGGGAACTACAACTGAATAAGCCCAAAATTCTCACATAATTTCATCTTGAGATATTTACCAACTCCTAAACAATTCATGCAGTGGATGAGATGCTGCATATGTTCAAACAGACACCAAAAAAGCTATTACACTAATCAGAGTTTCCCGAGTACTTACAATACTAAAAGACAAAAAAATTGATATCACAGCCTGACAAGACTGAGGGGCTGCAGTTAGAATTCAGGCTTCCACTTGAGAACCCGAAAGAAGCAACCTGAGGAATAAAAGGCAAACCTGAGCTGAAGAAAGATTATCTGCCTAGAGGAAGAAATTAAATCTAGCGAGGAAAACTAAAATATCATATCGAGCCTTTGCCATTGTTTGCACACATTGCATTCAATAAAAATTATCATGCGTAAGAGGAAATAAAATGAAATGGTAAAAATCAAGAACGTAGATAAAGCAATAAACTCACAAGTGATGCAGGCAATGGACTTTTCAAAAATGGACTTTTACTACAACAATTTTAGTAAGGGATATAAAAGGATGAAGAATTTCATCAGGGAATCAGAATCTATTAAAAAAGGAGGCAAACGATTGCCAGAAATTAAAAATACAGTAACTACAAGTAGGTGTTCAAGAGATAACAGGAGAGAGGATTAGGGAGTTTGAAGAATGATGATCAGAGTCTCCCTGTATAAATATGCAGAAAATATAGAGATGAAAATTATAGAGAAGTATAAAAGAAACATAGTAGGATGTGGTAAAAGATTCAAAATGTGTATGTAGTTCCAGAAGAGGATAACAGAGAAGGTGAAAGAAAGGATGTTCTAAGAATTACAAGCTGAAATTTTCCATAATTTATGAAACTCATCAAATTGCAACTTCAAGAATATGAATGCAAGGCAGTGTAAATACAAAAACAAAACACAATTAGCCATATAATATTAAAACTTTGAAAACAAAGGGAAAAATATATACTCAAATCAGTAGAGGAAGTAAGATCAATTTCCTCCAAAGGAGTAACTATTAGCTTAAAAACTGATTTTCAATATAAAATTTTATGTTTTTTATTAACTTATTTAAGATTTTCTTATGATAGTCCTTTTAAGCTGTGGTTATAGACAACAGTAGGATAAAAAACTAAAAATTATGTATATACGATAGATGGGGGTTCAAAAAGTATGTACAATGTTAGCTGGGGATAAATTCTAAGGAGAATAATCCATGAAAGAGGATAGGGAGTGATAGGAAAGTTATTCTTTAAGTGGTCTGAGAATATGTTTGACAAAGAAGCTATGTGGCCATCTGGGGGAAGAGTTATCTAGACTAAGGAGCAGCCTGTGCAAAGGATATCAGGTGAGAGCATGCTTGGTGTTTGATCAAGGAAGATTAAGAAAGTATAGGTGGCAGGCCAAATAAGCAAGTAGAAAGAAGCATAAGAGGGGACCAATTCATTAAGGTCTACAGTATATTAAGAATTTGTTTTTTACTTAATGAGATGCTCAGCTATTGGATTGTTTTGAGGTAAGGAGTTACAAGATCAGACTTAAGCATTTTGAAAAAATAACTTTGATTGTTAAGTTGATAGGCTATAAAAAGGCAAGGGCTGAACCTGGGAGACTGAAGATAGATTTTATACTATTTTTTGACTTCCAGAGTAACTGCAATGAGGTCTGCTATCAATTAACTGTCATTTCTGTAAAATAATCTCTTTTTACGGACTTCTTCCAATATCAAAATGGCTAATATAGAAAAAGAAAACTGTGTAGTTTGGAGAGAATATAGAATTACTTGATCTTACACAGTGATGATGAGAAAGTAAATTGGGATAACCACTTCAGAAGATTGTTTAGTGGTATTTATTAAAGCTGAACATATTCATTTTCTATGACAGAGCAGTCCTACTAAAAATGTAAACATCTATGTGGCATATATATTTATCAAAAGGTACATACAAAAAAATTCATAATAGCACAGTTCCAGATAGATCAAAACTGGAAACTACCTAAGTACCCATCAACAAAGGAATGCATAAAAATATCTGGTATATCTAAAATTCATATGGAACCACAAAAGACCCTGATTAGCCAAAGCAATCCTGAGAAGGAAGATAAATCAGGGGGGATTATGCTCCCCAACTTCAAGATCTACTAGAGAGCCACAGTAATCAAGACAACTTGGTACTGGTACAAGGATAGACCCATAGACCAATGGAACAGACTAGAGAGCCCAGATATAAATCCAACCATATATGGTCAGTTAATATACAATAAAGGAACCATGGACATACAATGGGGAAATGACAGCCTCTTCAACAACTGGTGTTGGTAAAACTGTACAACTACATGCAAGAGAATGAAACTAGATTATTGTTTAACCCCATACACAAAAGTAAACTCAAAATGGATCAAAGACCTGAATGTAAGTCATGAAGCCATAAAAGTCTTAGAAGAAAACATAGACAAAAATATCTTGAATATAAACATGAGCAACTTCTTCCTGAACACATCTCCTTGAGCAAGAGAAACAAAAGCAAAAATGAATACATGGGACTACATCAAACTAAAAAGTTTCTGTATGGCAAAGGACATCATCAGCAGAACAAAAAGGCATCCTACAGTATGGGAGAATATATTTGTAAATGACATATCCGACAAGGGGTTAACATCCAAAATATATAAAGAACTCACACACCTCAACACCCAAAAGCAAATAACCCTATTAAAAAATGGGCAGAGGATTTGAACCGATAATTCTCCAAAGAAGAAACTCAGATGACCAACAGACATATGAAAAGATGTTTCACATCACTAATTATCAGGGAAATGCAAAGTAAAACCACAATGAGGTATCACTTCACATCAGTTAGGATGGCCAACATAGAAAAGACTAAGAATAATAAATGCTGGCAAAGATGTGGAAAAAGGGGAACCCTCCTATACTGCTGGTGGGAATGTAAATTAGTTTCGACTATTGCTGAAAACAGTACGGAGGTTCCTCAAAAAACTAAAAATAGATATCCCATTTGACCCAGGAATTCCACTCCTAGGAATTTACCCTAAGAATGTAGGGTCACAGTTTCAAAGAGACATATGCACCCCTATGGTTATCACAGCACTATTTACAGTAGCCAAGAAATGGAAGCAACCTAAATGTCCATCAGTAGATGAATGGATAAAGAAGATGTGGTACATATGCACAATGGAATATTATTCAGCCATAAGAAGAAAACAAATCCTACCATTTGCAACAACATGGATGGAACTAGAGGGTATCATGCTCAGTGAAATAACCCAGGTGAAGAAAGACAAGTACCAAATGATTTCACTCATCTGTGGAGCATAAGAACAAAGCAAAAACTGAAGGAACAAAACAGCAGCTGACTCACAGAACCCAAGAATGGACTAACAGTTACCAAAGGGAAAGGGACTGGGGAGGATGGGTGGGAAGGGAAGGAGAAGGAGAATAAAGGGCATTACAATTAGCACAGATAACATGGACATGGGGCACAGGGAAGGAAGTATAGTACAGAGAAAACAAATAGTGACTCTATAGCATCTTATTATGGTGATGGATAGTGACTATAATGGGGTATGTGGTGGGGACTTGATAATTGGGGGAATCTATAAATGGGGCAACCACAATGTTGTCCATGTGATTTTATATTAATTATACTAAAAACAAAACAAAACAAAACAAAAAGAACCCAGCATTCTGGTATAATCATACAATGGGAAATAATGCCACAATGAGAATGAAGTATATGTGCCAGTATGTATGAATCTCACAAACATTATGTTTTGTCTTTGGCCCCCTTTTTGAGTGCTTGCTTTCTTGAATGGCAAGATGTTCCAGACTCATCTTGTACTTTCCTTGCCTTGCAATCAACCATTTCTCTAAGAACCCTTGATTACTTTTACATGAGAATGAATTTAGAAACCCATATCAAGGAGGTTGGTGTGTGCTCATTTCTTCTAGGGTGTCATTGTCCTCAGGGTCTCTTAGAAGACAGACATTAGGAAATAGCGATGAGTTCTTACTACCTGCTACAAACCAATACCTCAGGATTTATTCTGGCTGTCCCCTTTATGTATAACTACATTCTCCAAAAATGAGAACCTTGACTTTCATCACCAATATATTTATTAATTTGCTCCATCTTCAAGTATGCATAGCCTTAGAATTTGTAAGCTATACTCCTGTGCAAAACAAATACCTAAATTAAAATAGTTGTGCATAGTTCCTTTTCTCTTTAATCTTTATAATCAAAAGACAGTAGTTATTAAAGTCAATTATTTTCTTCTCAACCCCCATCAGTGTGGTTATTAGAATCATTTTTTGTCAACCAGGCATTCAAAAATGCTCCTTTCCACTTTTAATTTTTGTGGCTAAAATGATACTGGTATAATAGAATTGTTATCCCTACTTTCTTAATGTTTTTATTTGCCTTGTATACCTTTGGCCATCCCTTAAAAATTTCCCTTTGTAAGTTACTTTAGATCTACCACTTTAATGTAACAATTGGGTTTTGTTTCATGAGCAACTTGAACATCTTTTAATTAGTGAACTAAGTCCTTTCATATCTATTGTTATACCAAATATGCTCAGTCTCACTTTGTTCATAAACTTTCACAAAATATATGTTTTTTGTTATAATTCTATGTTTCTTTCTCTATATAATATCTTATTTTCTGTGAAAAATATGTTTTGGAAGGTTTGTATTTTTGTTCTAGTTTTTACCCTTGTACATATAGCCTTTTAGTGCCCTTACTTTCCAATTTTCATCCTTAAAGTTTATTGCCTGGTTTGTCAATATTTAATGTTATCTTTTATTTACTTTCTATTGTCTATACAAGTATCAATGAACACACATTAAATATAATATGTCAAATAATCAATGAGCTCAAATTTCTTTATAACTTTTCCTCCCATTAAAAAAATATATATACTTCGTTCCCTATGTGGCATTTGTTCATTAGCAATACATCCTCATTCCCAATTTTAGCATTAAATTTAAGTTCCATGTATTAAAATGCTCCATGTCTGTTGAGCATTTGCCCAGCTGAGTTGTCCCCAGGCATCTGATTTTAACAGAGCTCATTCTAGTATGCCTAAAATGGTCTCAATAGTATAGACTGCCCTATATTCATATATCTTTAAAATTTTTTCCATAACCTTTATATTTAAGGGATGCTTAATTAGATATTAAAATCCTTGGCTCACACTTTTTTTTGCATATACTGCTCCATTATGGCCTTGCTTTGAATGTTGCTGTTTAAAAAATTGAATTGAAAAAGCTGATTCGGTCTAATTCTTTTTGCCTCATAACGTATTTTTAGCTAAAGAACTTGAACATTTTTGAATCTCTACTTTTAAGAGCTAGTCATTCTCAGTTTTCTCCTGTTTGCCCTTTCAATTTGTCAATTCATGTTTCCATCCACTTTGTAAAGATACCTGGGACTATAGTTTAAAATATTAGTTATATGCCATCATTTTTCTCCCTCGAGGGGTACTGCTCCTTTTCCCTTCTCCCACTTAAGATGCTGTGTGTTTCAGAGACAGCCACTTCACACAGTGAGAATTTTAAATTTCTTCTATGTAAATTAATTCAGGATACTTTATTTTAAAAACTATTTTAGCTGTGATAATTCAGGATACTTTATTTTAAAAACTATTTTAGCAATTATAGTTATGTGCTCTTAGTGGCAGTTTTAGAATAACTTGAAGCCTATGCCAGCTCCTCTTTTCTCTTTCTAGCACTGCTTTCTCTGTCTTCACCTCCCCTCCTTCTTTCCCATGTAGACACAGGTAGTGCCATTGTCTTATCTCCCTGGAAGTCCCTGAAATACACACTGTTATACAAAAGCAAATGTACATGTAGGTTTATTTTCTCTCTTTTGTATAAAAATAAGGTCACACTAAGTATACTTACATATTTCTTTTTTGAATTTACACATTTATCTTGAAAATCTACAGCAATTTAGACATTATTTATTGCATATATAATGTATATGTTGCTAAAACTGTTCACATTTCATATTAAACAGTTATGAGGAAAGAAAAGGATTAGGAACAGTGTACTCAATATCAATAGAGCTTAGAGCCAGACAACAATTCCTAAGGAAATATACTAAGAAAGACATGGCAAATCATTAAATAATAGAGCACAGTAATAAATATGTTCTTTTACCTTAAAAATGGTAAAGATAACTCAATAGAAATGTATGCAAGAAGAGAGCTGAAGGTTTTGCGATGTGGGAAGATTAAAAAAGACCACTTCCAAATCAAAGCCTATGGCAAAAAGAATGAATGTGGAGAGAAATTGTGTGGTACCTCTGTGGCTTGGTGCTTTCGGCTGATAATGTATGCTACATTCAATTGCTGGCACTTGGCACAAAATGTTTAAATGCTAGGAAAACTCTCGTAGAAGTCAACATACAGTCCATCTTATGGTGGTATTCCTCTGTTTACCTATTACATATGACCTTATTTGTATTTCAGAAACAGAGATATGACTGAGTACATTCTCTCTCAGACATACATGCACATAATTAGAATTTCAAAAATTTATCTTATGCCAGCTATTCTTAACCCCGCTTGTAGAAGTGCCTGATATCACAGCTGTTGAAGACTCTTGTGTATACTTCATTGAAACTGGTGGTTTCTTGAATTTCCTTATTTCTAATCCTGGATTCAGTTTACTTGTTCCATTAATGATGTGCTCTTGACATCTTTTAAAATTGTGTGGTTACTATCCTGTTCCCCATTTTCTGTCTTTTGTTTACACTTTTTGTGTGAAGCCTGCCACTGACATTTTAATTGATATAAACCCCCTATTATATAAATCCCCTTGTCTATTCTTGTAATTAATAAAACTATCAATTAAAAGAAAAACAATTTCTCTTCCCTTTAAGACTACTAAGTCATATATTCTGCTAAAAAGAAACCATTTAGGACTACCAAAACAGAACAATGTAATGTTTTGGTTAGCAATGTTGAGATTTTGAGAGAAACAACCTAGGTTTGGATTTTGGCTCTTATTAGCTATGTCACCTCAGCAGGTAGCTTTACCTTTCTGATCTTCAGTTTTTACAATATGTACATTGTAAAATAAATACACAGAGCTGTTGGGTTTATTAAATATTTGTAGAAATATGACAGGACTTCACACATGTCCATTTATAACTACACTCAGAGATGATACATTCAATATCTTAGTGTGTTATTGTTAGCTCTTATCTTGTGTATTAGGGTTACTAGACAGTTAACCAGAGAATGACACTAAAGAAATAAAGGGGATAGGTTTGGTCCTGGTGTGGCTTACTGGTAGAGAACACTCATTTTTGGTTATTGCTGTTTGGAGTTTGAGCCTTAGAGGAAAGGGGAGCTATGCACAAGCATGCTTACCATCTTGTGTAAAGTCAATTACAGCTGTCTTGGATAGTGATGAATGCATTCTATTATACAGTGAAAACAGCTGAGTGGGAATAAAACTAGTCAATGTGACAGCACAACCTTATAGAGGAATATTATAAACATTTACCTATGTGCTTCTGAATATAACCTAGAATTCCTTTGTTAATAATGTTAGCCATCACTAACCTAAACGCATATTTATGAAATTGAGGACATCTCTAAAAGGCAAAGGATTTCCTGAGTCAGCAACACTGTCTCTTCATAGGATTGTTTTTCTCTTGAGACTAATACAGAGTTCACTGATTTTGGTTAGTCAGCCTTGTTATTCGAAGTTTCTTATCACCACCCTTCCATATGATTCTTTAACACAGGAATAAGGATTACAGGGTCCTCCTTAATTCATTTTTCAGAAAGATTTTTCAATGAGATGCTGACGTTAGTTTTTTGGGAGAAAGATTGAAATTTCCTACAACTTTATCATCAGCAGTAATGGACAAACTTTGAAAACCATAAGCATCCCTGCTTTCACATATCTATAGGTACCACAAGGTCTTAATTTTTGAGTATTGATTTTTCAAATAAAGGATTTCATGTTAATTTTTCTACAAACTAATTCTGCATACCAGAAGACTCCTACTTCAAAATGTTAAGCACAAACTTGCAAGACTGATTTCATCTATATTCAGATACTTCTTTTCAGAATGACTTTTTTACTTAGTTATTTTTATGTGTGCACGTTCATGAGACCTCAATATACATGATCAATGATGTAAGTGTACTGTTAAGAAAATTTTGTAAAATTAGTTTTCAAACTTAAAGATTAGAATTATAGTTTAATAAATTATAATTTAAAACCTGATATTTTAGATTAAAAATATATCTTTTAGTACAGTTTACTCAAATTATATTATTTTCCAGTATAATGACATATGTAAATATTATACTGGCTTTCCTATAAATATATGTCTTTCTAAAATTATAAAAGTTAGGTAAAGGTTAAATTCTATATAAATAATACATTTCATATCTTTTAAGTAGGTCAGGGTACATTCAAGATATGAAATGCAAAGAAAGATAAGTCATTTATATTCATTTTTCATTCATTCAACATGTATTTTCTAAGTGCATGATTTTTAGGCCCTGTGGATACAGCACAGGAAAGTGATTGAAATTTCCAACAAACACGGAGCTTGCATTTTAGGGTAGGTGAGAAAGAGACAGTAAGTTACATGCACACACACACATATGTGTGCTATAAGATTACTGGAATAGACAAGTAATGTAGAAAAAGGCTGCTGACTAAAAATATAAATAGTCCCTCAAAAACAACTGAAAATCAGCATTAAATCTCTTAAGCATAAGATCTTCATGCAAGAACAGTAATCTGTATAAGTCCATTTTTAAAATGCTTTTATTTTTAATTTTACAGTTACTAAAGAGTTCTGATGTAAATAGTCCAGGTGTCTTAACTGACAAATATGTACAATAGTAGATCCTCTTGAATTTTTACTGCCCTGCATTTCATACATTGAATTGGGAGAATTTTGGATGATTTTAAGAAAGTCAGTAAGTGTATACACATACACACACACGTGAAAGCACATGGGTGTTCATGTGTGAGTTATATTGAAAACAATACCTTCTAATATATTCATCATTCTCAAAACAAATCCTTGTGTACAAATTATTTTATTGATGGACACTATTTCTGTACAATCTATTTATCAGTATAACAATTATTCTGTCACTAGGACCTTGGCCTATCTATCAGATACTAATGTTTACAAAATGTATCTATTCACCTGTCTATCAAGCATCTGTTAAATAAAACTAAATAAAAAATGAGTTAAGTAATCATAACTTTCATTAATTATTAATAGGGCATTATGTTGGGTGGGTACCTGGGTAACAGTAAATCAGTTACCTTTTGACATGAGTTTTAGAAAAATGCAGTAATTTAACCCCAAATAATATTTTTAATGCTGGAATTAAAATATGTGTCATGTCAATAAACAAGTATTTTGTATAGATGAACCTCCTCACTTTTTTACATTCTGGCAAGGTTTACCATAATAATCATATATCATGTTTAACAGCACATGTACTTTTTAGGAACATGCATCACACACACAACCCATACCCATTACTCACACACCACACATGAAAAATAATGGCAATAAAAATCTAACAAGGAGCTTTTAGATTTTCCTAACTTGAGATTCACCTGCTTGTCTTCTAAGAGACAAAAAAAAAGAGGGAGGATGGGAAGGAGGGAGACTCAGAAAAGACACTGACTTTGAAAGTCAGGGCAAGTGCTGTTGAGTTCAATCAGATTTGTTTTTAAAACTGATAGTCCAAGTACTGCTACATGCTGATAATAAAATTTCAAATGACAACCATTGTAGCATTTTTGTAAATGCCAAGCTTATTTGGCCCAAGTAGACAAAAAGTCTGGGTCTACATGGATATTTCTATCAAAAATAGAATGCTGCAAAGATAGAAAATATGTAAGAATTCCTCTGAATAGCACCTTACATAAAAACCAAATGAAGGTCATTTCTCTGGCACAGGTATTACTTCATTAATTTAGATAAAATACTCTCTGCCTGTTGTACTTCTGTGGCCTCCCTAAGTATCCTAGGGGACTTGTTTCACATCTTTCTGTTTTATAGATACAGGTCAAGTCCTTCTTGCCCAACTCAGATATAAACAGTCTTGAAATTGGCATTCGTAGTTCACATTCAAGTATTTTGTATTTGTACTCTAATGTGTTTATCCATAAAAACAAATGTGCTGTTTGGCATATCTAAAAATTAGATTAACTGCACTTGATATTTTTCCAGCTTGATCTTTTCATTCAGTATTCTATTATAGAGATGTGGGCATGCTGATACACGTAGATGTTGATTTTACTGAATGAATGAAATTTTTAGCCAAAAATGATTTAACAATTCCACTTTTAGATAAACTACACATAAAAGCACCTCAGTACTTCATTCAATTCACCTTATCACATTCTCTTTCAAGGTGAAGATAGAAATGAGCTACCATAATTAATTACCACTTCATTTTACTGTGCCCTGTCTACAGTCATATAGGAAACACTTTTTACTTCCATCAGTAAAGTTATTTTCATTTAAGGATAGTTAAAACATGAATCTTATGACTATAATTTGCAGGTATTAAATCCTTGATTTACCTCTCTCTCTCCCGGTCTCAGATTGCAATGTAGTTTTTAATGCACCTGTCAAAAATGCACACTGCATTCAGTCATAATACTGTAATTCAGATCCGATCCGATTAGTCACTGTGTTATTATCAGACGTTTTAGGCATTAAATGGACCTAGAGCTCAAGAATCATTCTTTAGCATGAAGAATATTTATTGTAAAATACTGTATGTCTGCTGCACTGATTATATCACTCGGAGAGCATTAAAACTGTGCCTCATGCAGCTGCATAAGCCATTGTTTTATGGAGGATAAGATCTTTTATTTGGACAAATGATCATTACTTTAAAATGAATTAAATCATAATGTATTTTCATTAAGACATTTTACCATATGCTTACATAATTCTCTCATATATACAAAGTAAACATTGTTATCCAAGAAAACAAATTTTTCTTACCATACCAATGTACTAAATAGTAAAACATTTTTAAAGAAAATAAACTAATATATAACTAAGGGTTGCTGGAATACCTTCATATTCATGCCTTCCTTTAGAAAAAAATCAGATTTGATCTTAATGAAATATCAAAAGTCATTTTAAAGCATATACAAGATCAGAGGAAGATGTATAAGCCTATTCAGTTCTGTTTGCTTAGCTCCTCAAATTCTTTGGCCCTCCCTCTACCACAATTTGGAATAATCATTCCTTCTCTGAAACTCAGCTTGGGCTTTGAGAATTTCTGAAAAATTGTGTTTAGTATGAAGGCCAAAATAATATATTCAAACTATATTAAGCAGGCATTTTAGTGGGTACACACCATCTCATTTTAAATACATACACACATACACATTCAAAATAAAAAGTCTGAGAAGACACATACCAAATATTAGCATTATTGCTACAGTATATGACTATAGATGCTGTTCCTTCTTTTACGTTTTTATATATATCGGTCTTTTAAACTATGACAGTTCATTTACAGATGTTAGGGAATATGTACTATATAAAAGTGATAATTTTGTTTTAGGTTCTGAACAATGAACAAAACAATATACCAAGGAACTTGTGAAGTTAGAATCACTTCTGTATGAAAATAATTTAAATTTGAAAATTTTATACAATTTTGCACTTGAAAACAATAATTTCTATGATCATTCTAAACGTAGAATAATGTATGCATTTCTATATTTAGGTATATAGCAAGAATTATTAATTTTTAAAATTCTCTAAAATATAGTATGACTAATTTTTAAAAATTAAAAATATGGAGCCAAGATGGCAGTGTGAGTAGAGCAGCGGAAATCTCCTCCCAAAACCACATATATCTATGAAAATATAACAAAGACAACTCTTCCTAAAATAAAGACCAGAGAACACAGGACAGCATCCAGACCACATCCACACCTGCGAGAACCCAGTGCCTTGAAAAGGGGGTAAGATACAAGCCCCGGCCTGGCGGGACCCGAGCGCCCCTCCCCCCAGCTCCCGGCGGGAGAACAATAGGCAGACCGGGAGGGAGACGGAGCCCAGGACTGCCGAACACCCAGCCCCAGCCATCCGGGCCAGAGTGCAGACACAGTGCATGAGTGGAGCCCTGGATACTAGGGAAACAGGGCAGCAACAATGGTGAACGGGTACTGGAGGCCTGGCGCCAGAGGACATAAGAAAAGCGAGCGGCCATTTTTTATTTTATTTTATTTTTTCTGTTTTGTTTTGGCGAGCGCTTTTTGGAAGTCTTAAAGGGATAGGGACCCCAATACTAGGGAAACAGGGCAGCAAGACCGGTGAGCAGATGCCTGAGGCAGGAGCCGGAGAATAAAGAAAAACGAGTGGCCATTTTTTATTTATTTATTTTTTCAATTTAAAATATTTTTTTTTTTATTCTGGTTGTTGTTTTGTTTTGGAGGGTGCTTTTTGGAAGTCTTAAAGGGGCAGGGCAGGACACTTAATCCAGGGGTAGGGAATCCAGGGATCTCTGAGTATCCTAATCCCCTGGGCTGCAGGGAGCAAGGAGGCCCCTTACGGAGATAAATAGCCTCCAGGCCGCTCCCCCTCCAACGCGACTCCACCATTTTGGAGCAGCCGCCTGAGCCAGGCCACACCCACAGCAACAGCGGAGATTAACTCCACAGCAGCCGGGCAGGAAGCAGAAGCCCTGTCTGCGCGCAGCTGCCCAGCACAAGCCACTAGAGGTCGCTGTTCTCCCAGGAGAGGAGGGTCACAAACCAACAAGAAGGGAAGTTCTTCCAGCCGTCACTCGTCCCAGCTCTGCAAACTATTCCTATCACCATGAAAAGACAAAACTACAGGCCGACAAAGATCACAGAGACAACACCAGAGAAGGAGACAGACCTAACCAGTCTTCCTGACAAAGAATTCAAAATAATAATCATAAACATGCTGACAGAGATGCAGAGAAATACGCAAGAGATATGGGATGAAGGCCAGAGGGAGATCACAGATGCCAGAAAGGAGATCACAGAAATGAAACAAACTCTGGAAGAGTTTATAAGCAGAATGGATAGGATGCAAGAGGCCATTGATGGAATTGAAACAAGAAAACAGGAACGCATAGAAGCTGACATAGAGAGAGATAAAAGGATCTCCAGGAATGAAACAATATTAAGAGAACTGTGTGACCAATCCAAAAGGAACAATATCCGTATTATAGGGGTCCCAGAAGAAGAAGAGAGAGGAAAAGGGATGGAAAGAATCTTGGAAGAAATAATTGCTGAAAATATCCCCAAACTGGTGGAGGAAATAATCGAACAGACCACGGAAATACAAAGAACCCCCAACAGAAAGGATCCAAGGAGGACAACACCAAGACACATAATAATTAAAATGGCAAAGATCAAGGACAAGGAAAGAGTTTTAAAGGCAGCTAGAGAGAAAAAGGTCACCTATAAAGGAAAACCCATCAGGCTAACATCAGACTTCTCAACAGAAACCCTACAGGCCAGAAGAGAATGGCATGATATATTAAATGCAATGAAACAGAAGGGCCTTGAACCAAGGATACTGTATCCAGCATGACTATCATTTAAATATGATGGTGGTATTAAACAATTCCCAGACAAACAAAAGCTGAGGGAATTTGCTTCCCACAAACCACCTCTAAAGGACATCTTACAGGGAGCACTCCTAGAAAGAGCACAGAACAGAACACCCAACATATGAAGAATGTAGGAGGAGGAATAAGGGAGAGAAGAGAAGAATCTCCAGACAGTGTATATAACAGCTCAATAAGCGAGCTAAGTTAGGCAGTAAGATACTAAAGAGGCTAACCTTGAACCTTTGGTAACCACGAATTTAAAGCCTGCAATGGCAATAAGTACATATCTTTCAATAGTCACCCTAAATGTTAATGGACTGAATGCACCAATCAAAAGACACAGAGTAACATAATGGATAAAAAAGCAAGACCATCTATATGTGCTTACAAGAAACTCACCTCAAACCCAAAGACATGTACAGACTAAAAGTCAAGGGATGGAAAAATATATTTCAGGCAAACAACAGCGAGAAGAAAGCAGGGGTTGCAGTACTAATATCAGACAAAATAGACTTCAAAACAAAGAAAGTAACAAGAGATAAAGAAGGACACTACATAATGATAAAGGGTTCAGTACAACAAGAGGATATAACCATTATAAATATATATGCACCCAACACAGGAGCACCAGCATATGTGAAACAAGTACTAACAGAACTAAAGGGGGAAATAGACTGCAATGCATTCATTCTAGGAGACTTCAAAACACAACTCACCCCAAAGGATAGATCCACCGGGCAGAAAATAAGTAAGGACACAGAAGCACTGAACAACACGAGAGCAGATGGACCTAATAGACATCTACAGAACTCGACATCCAAAAAGCAACAGGATAAACATTCTTCTCAAGTGCACATGGAACATTCTGCAGAATAGACCACATACTAGGCCACAAAAGAGACTCAGTAAATTACAAAAGATTGAAATCCTACCAACCAACTTTTCGGACCACAAAGGCATAAAACTAGAAATAAACTGTACAAAGATAGCAAAAAGGCTCACAAACACATGGAGGCTTAACAATACACTCCTAAATAATCAATGGATCAATGACCAGATCAAAATGGAGATCCAGCAATATATGGAAACAAATGACAACAACAACACTAAGCCCCAACTTCTGTGGGACACAGCAAAAGCAATCTTAAGAGGAAAATATATAGCAATCCAAGCATATTTAAAAAAGGAAGAACAATCCCAAATGAATGGTCTAATGTCACAATTATCGAAATTGGAAAAAGAAGAACAAATGAGGCCTAAGGTCAGCAGAAGGAGGGACATAATAAGGATCAGAGAAGAAATAAATAAAATTGAGAAGAATAAAACAATAGCAAAATTCAATGAAACCAAGAGCTGGTTCTTCGAGAAAAATAAACAAAATGGATAAGCCTCTAGCCAGACTTATTAAGAGGAAAAGAGAGTCAACACAAATCAACAGTATCAGAAATGAGAAAGGAAAAATCACGACGGAACACACAGAAATACAAAGAATTATTAGAGAATACTATGAAAACCTATATGCTAACAAGCTGGGAAACCTAGGAGAAATGGACAACTTCCTAGAAAAATACAACCTTCCAAGACTGACCCAGAAAGAAACAGAAAATCTAAACAGACCAATTACCAGCAACGAAATTGAAGTGGTAATCAGAAAACTACCAAAGAACAAAACCCCCGGGCCAGATGGATTTACCTCAGAATTTTATCAGACATACAGGAAAGACATAATACCCATTCTCCTTAAAGTTTTCCAAAAAATAGAGGAGCAGGGGATATTCCCAAACTCATTCTATGAAGCTAACATCACCCTAATACCAAAACCAGGCAAAGACCCCACCAAAAAAGAAAACTACAGACCAATATCCCTGATGAACGTAGATGCAAAAATACTCAACAGAATATTAGCAAACCGAATTCAAAAATACATCAAAAGGATCATACACCATGACCAAGTGGGATTCATCCCAGGGATGCAAGGATGGTACAACATTCAAAAGCCCATCAACATCGTCCACCACATCAACAAAAAGAAAGACAAAAACCACATGATCATCTCCATAGATGCTGAGAAAGCATTTGACAAAGTTCAACATCCATTCATGACAAAAACTCTCAGCAAAATGGGAATAGAGGGCAAGTACCTCAACATAATAAAGGCCATTTATGATAAACTCACAGCCAACATTCTATTGAACAGCGAGAAGGTGAAAGCATTTCCTCTGAGATCGGGAACTAGACAGGGATGCCCACTCTCCCCACTGTTATTTAACATAGTACTGGAGGTCCTAGGCATGGCAATCAGACAAAACAAAAAAATACAAGGAATCCAGATTGGTAAAGAAGAAGTAAAACTGTCACTATTTGCAGATGACATGATAATGTACATAAAAAACCTTAAAGACTCCACTCCAAAACTACTAGAACTGATTTGGGAATGCAGCAAGGTTGCAGGATACAAAATCAACACACAGAAATCTGTGGCTTTCCTATACACTAACAATGAATCAACAGAAAGAGAAATCAGGAAAAGAACTCCATTCACAATTGCATCAAAAAAAATAAAATACCTAGGAATAAACCTAACCAAAGAAGTGAAAGACTTATACTCTGAAAACTACAAGTCACTCTTAAGAGAAATTAAAGGGGACACTAACAGATGGAAACTCATCCCATGCTCGTGGCTAGGAAGAATTAATATCGTCAAAATGGCCATCCTGCCCAAAGCAATATACAGATTTGATGCAATCCCTATGAAACTACCAGCAACATTCTTCAATGAACTGGAACAAATAATTCAAAAATACATATGGAAACACCAAAGATCCCGAATAGCCAAAGCAATCCTGAGAAAGAAGAATAAAGTAGGGGGGATCTCACTCCCCAACTTCAAGCTCTACTATAAAGCCATAGTAATCAAGACAATTTGGTACTAGCACAAGAACAGAGCCACAGACCAATGGAAGAGACTAGATAATCCAGAGATTAATCCAGACATATATGGTCAATTAATATTTGATAAAGGAGCTATGGACATACAATGCGAAATGACAGTCTCTTCAACAGATGGTGCTGGCAAAACTGGACAGCTACATGTAGGAGAATGAAACTGGACCATTGTCTAACCCCATATACAAAAGTAAACTCAAAGTGCATCAAAGACCTGAAGTTAAGTAATGAAACCATTAAACTCTTTGAAGAAAACATAGGCAAAAACCTCTTAGACATAAACATGAGTGACCTCTTCTTGAACATATCTCCCTGGGCAAGGAAGACAACAGCAAAAATGAACAAGTGGTACTATGTTAAGCTGAAAAGCTTCTGTACAGCAAAAGACACCATCAATAGAACAAAAAGGAACCCTACAGTATGGGAGAATATATTTGAAAATGACAGATCCGATAAAGGCTTGACATCCAGAATATATAAAGAGCTCACACGCCTCAACAAAACAAAAAACAAATAACCCAATTAAAAAATGTGCCAAGGAACTGAACAGACAGTTCTCCAAAAAAGAAATACAGATGGCCAACAGACACATGAAAAGATGCTCCACATCACTAATTATCAGAGAAATGCAAATTAAAACTACAATGAGGTATCACTTCATACCAGTAAGGATAGCTGCCATCCAAAAGACAAACAACAACAAATGTTGGCGAGGCTGTGGAGAAAGGGGAAACCTCCTGCACTGCTGGTGGGAATGTAAATTAGTTCAACCATTGTGGAAAGCAGTATGGAGGTACATCAAAATGCTCAAAACAGACTTACCATTTGACCCAGGAATTGCACTCCTAGGAATTTACCCCAAGAATGCAGCAATCAAGTTTGAGAAAGACAGATGCACCCCTATGTTTATCGCAGCACTATTTACAATAGCCACGAATTGGAAGCAACCTAAATGTCCATCGACAGACGAATGAATAAAGAAGTTGTGGTACATATACACAATGGAATACTACTCAGCCATAAGAAAAGGGCAAATCCTATCATTTGCAGCAACATGGATGGAGCTGGAGAGTATTATGCTCAGTGAAACAAGCCAAGCAGAGAAAGAGAAATACCAAATGATTTCACTTATCTGTGGAATATAAGAACAAAGGAAAAATTGAAGGAACAAAAGAGCAGCAGAATCAGAGAACTCAAGAATGGACTAACAGGTACCAAAGGGAAAAGGACTGTGGAGGATGGGTGGGTAGGGAGGGATAAGCGGGGGGGAGAAGAAAGGGGGTACTAAGATTAGCATGAATGGGGGGTTGGGAGAAAGGGCAAGGCTGTATAACACAGAGAAGGCAAGTAGTGATTCTACAACATTTTGCTATGCTGATGGACAATGACTGTAAAGGGGTTTGTAGGGGGGACCTGGTATAGGGGAGAGCCTAGTAAACATAATATTCGTCATGTAAATGTAGATTAATGATACCAAAAAAAAAAAACAGTTCCTGTGTGGTGACCTCCAGTGAGTTCTACACAAGGGTATAAAGGGCATATAAAAGTGTAGGGAAAGGGCCTGTTTGTGTTTATACAGAGGATCAAAGCCTAATTTGGCTACCCTGAAAGTGAACTAAGATACAATATGAAAAAGAACTTCCAACATCAGCACTCTCTGGAAGACTCATGCCAGAAGATGATCATCAAAAAACCCCAACAAAGATCCACGCACTGCTACAGCTGTAGATGCACTCATCTCACAAGTTCCTGGACTTGCCATGGGAATGAAAAAGGAGATATCTAAGCTGGCCTGTGCATATAGTAAAACAACAAATTTGACTGGATCTATACTGTTGGAACTGAACCAAGAATTAGGAGAAGTGCAAATTGTAGCACTCCAAAATCTTACAACTACAGACTATTTACTGTTAAAAGAACATATGGGATGTCAACAGTCCCCAGGAATGGGTTGTTTTAATTTGTCTGATTTCTCTCAGACTGTTCAAGTTCAGTTGGACAATATCCACCATAACATGGATGTTTTCACAAATGCCTAAGGTGCCTAACTGATTTTCTTGGTTTCACTGGAGATGGATGGTAATTACAGGTATGCTTTGGTTATGTAACTATACTCCTATTATGTTAAGGTGTGTGCGCAATTTAATTAGTAGTTTAAAACCTATACATGCTGAAGTTACTCTACAAGAAGATATGTCAAAGAAATAATCATTCTTCCCATGTTTTCTTCTGCCTGCTACTTCTATAGCTTTTCTTCTTCCTTCCTAATTACAACCCTTAAGTAGAATTCGTGCCTCATATCAAATTCACCGAGTATGATATAATTCTTCCAGGTGGTAAAGATGCGTCAGGACAGATGCTGGGCATAGAAGCCACAGGGCATTATTATGCAAAGAAGTAAAAAGCTAACCTTTTCAAACAATAAGGCTTCTCTTTCACTTACCAACTTTACATTTCCCTGTATGCCTCCGGAGGATGACTAGTTAGCCAGAGACGGGTAAGATTCCTCAAGGGAGGAACAACCTAAGACAGGCACAGTCACAGGGGTGCCATCAGGTGAGAAATTGGGGATCAACAGAGGTGAGGCTTAGAACCTCACCTCCCCCTGTTCTGAGAGAAATCTTCTGCATCCGTGGATGTTTTATTGCCCTTGTCTAGCTTGGATTAACACATAGTCTATAGGCACACACCTGATCATCTACATTTGCTCTCTCACAACACTAAACTATGTTTTCTACCTTTATCTTGTATCTACCTACCACTTCAGCATTTTATTAAAAATAATAATAAAGAGAGAAATGTGGTATCCACATATAAATCAAGTATAAAAATCAAATGAGTATTCATATTTGAACTGTTTATAGTTCATAATGCATGAGCAAAACCAAAAGTTTCTGTGATGACTGCCCTTGTACTGTTCACCATGTAACTTATTCACTATGTAAGAATTTGTTCTCCATGTAAGAACTTGTTCTTTATGCTTCAGAAGATTGGAGACTGACGAAAATTAGACTTGGGGTGGATTAATGATTGTGCTTTGAGCATTGACTCCCCTATACAGAATTTTATTGTTGTTAACAACCATTTGATCAATAAATATGAGAGATGCCCTCAGAATAAAAAAAAAAAAAGGAGTTCACACTTCCAATTGTAAAATAAATAACTGGGATGTAATTTATAGCATAAGGAATATAGTCAAAATATTGTAACTACTTGGTATGGTGATAGCTGGTACCTAGAATTATCATGTATATAAATGTTGAATCACTGTGTTGTACACCTGAAACTAATGTAATACTGTGTGTCAACTACCCTTCAATAAAAATAATTATCTACAAAAAAATAATAATAATAATACCTAAGAAAAACTGGGAAATGTTTTGGTTTGGTTTGTGTTAACTAAGTTGTTTTGAATCTGGCTAGCAAAAATAGCCCCAAATTCATAATTAATAACAGCACCTAAAAGTTTATCTTTGTGAAGGGCTAGGCAGGTCAGATTTGATATTTAAAGCTCTTTTAATCAATTTAGGTGTCATTCACAGAAGGGATGGCTAGAATTCATCGGTTATGAGATTGGCATGGTTGTACCATATTATGTATGTAGTTTTCTTTTGTATTTTCTTCTCCCACATACATTTTGAGTTAAATTAGAAAACTTTTTTTTTCTAGGAAAAAAAAAATCAAAAATAATTTATCACTTTAAATGCAATTATTCCAATTGACCAAAATTACTTCTTTAATTATGATTTAGATTACTTTTTGTTTGTTCTGCTTTATATTCCGTCATTGAGAAACTCTCATTCTGAAAGTGGATCTTTATTAACTCTATGCCAACCATTTCATTTTCTTACTTTTTCCAATGGTCAGTGTCTATGTGTTTTATTGAAAGCTATAATCCTGCTTCCAACTAAAAGAAAATAAAGATTTTAATACAGCTATCTAAATATTTTGAATTTTGCTTTAATAAATTTCTTTTTATGTTCTTTTCTTTCCATCTTCTTTTGAATTTCTGCTTAATTTTCATGAATTTGTGTTTTATTATGAACTTCAATTTCTAAGTTACCTTTTGATTATTGTAGCAAATATCTTTTGCAAAGTATGGCCTCGCTCTTTTCAGTGACTTGACTTTCCACTCGTCATGCAAATGTAGATTCATTTTTTTATGTACTTTTTGTGTATGTGATTGTTCATTGTTTTCTTATGTTCATATATAGTATATAATGAGGTTAGATTAATACATATTTGGTAAGATATAAGAATTTTCCATTTAATCACCTCCAATATGCTGATTCATTCTCATTTTCATTCTTAAAACAGGAGTGCATGTTTATATAAATTAGCCCAATTCTTGTCTACAAAGTATTTTTATCAGTTTCTATTAGACTTAATTGGGAAAATGTATCATCATCTTATTCTCTGGAAAACAAACATATAATTTCAATACATATCTTTCAGTCTTTTTCTTCTTCTATTTCCAACAATTTATTCAAGGAAACTATAATTCTCAGCATTCAATGAATCACCCGCCTCCAGTGGCCATTTTAGCAGAAATACTGAAACACCGATTTTTCACTAGTTCTCAAACAAGTGCAGCTAGCTTGAGACCTGTTTTGAAATGGTACCAGGCTGGAGAAAAATCACTAGATAATGCCACTAAACCCAGTACTTAGAACGAGACAAGTAATATTTAAAATAAAAGTTATTTAAAGCTATTAGAAAGCTGACATTGTAATATAAACCTAATGAACTAAGATACAGAAAAGTGAAAAGCCCCGGCTAGATTCTCTATTTCTTAGGAAAGTAATAGAGAATCTTAGAAGATTAAATATATGGTAAATACTCTAACAGAGTAGTGAGAAGAGGAAGAAGACACCCTAGATGCTGATAAGAAAATAGCTGAAATTTTAACCAAGGAAATTATCTGTCCCTGGAGCTGGGGCAGAGAAGCGAGTTTACTTGCAGTTAATGGACACTATGGGGCCTGATGGGATTTGACAGTGTGTGTAGGGGAACAGTGAGAAGGCCAACAAGTGATCTGAGCGTTACACAGAGCATCAGGCAGCAGCCATGCATCCCTCAATGCTACACCAATGACTTGGCAAATGAAATGGTCTCATTTTAATGGGAAAAACAATAATTTATATTAGTTTTATTTTTTATGCAAAGTAACTCATGTTCAAGTACTATGAAATGTAAGAACATATTATTATTAAAAGAATACTCAATATTATCAGATCCAGAAGTGACCAGCTGCTGGAATGATCAGGAATGGATTTTAAAGTAACTATGATAAATACATTAAGGAATTTAGAGAAGAAATTGAACAACACAGGGGAATAGATAGTAAAGAGACATAAATCTCCAAAAGCACTGAACAGAAATGCTAGCACCAAAAAAAAAAAAAAAAAAGAAAAAAAAAAAAAAAGAAAAATCTTATATTAGATATGAAGATGTATGTTTGTGGGCTTTCCAGAAGACTGGGAACAGCAGAGAAAGGATCAATAAGTAAGACATTTCAGCAAAATCTGAAAGAGTTTATCTCCAGTTGGCCTGCCAAGTGAAAAATGTTAAAAGAATTTTAGACTGAAGATAAATTATGCCATATAGAAAACATTCTTAGGAAAGTAATAGAGAAACTTAGAAGATTAAATATATTGTAAATATAACAATGCTTTTTTCAGAAACTTCATAAATTAGTAGTTGGACTCTTTAATATCCCACTTTCAGTAATTGATAGAATAGACAAACAAAACTAATATATAGAAAACGTATTATATATACCAAAAAATTTGACCTAATTGATATTTATGTAACATCACACCGAACAGTGGCAAAAAACATATTCCTCTCAAATGTACATGAACATTCAATGATATAAACCATATCGTAGGCCATAAAGCAAGTCATAAACATTTTATGATAGAATCTACACGGAATTTGTTTTTGAACTACAGTAATATCAAATTATAAATCAGCAACTATGACTTATCTAGAAATCTCCACATGCTTGACCATATAAAAGACATCTAATAGATGATAGGTCAAAGAAAATACTCTAAGAAAACTTCGTATTTTGAATTGAATGATAGAAACAACTTATTAAACTGTGTATTATGAGCTAATCAGTGCTTCTATTTATACCATTAAACACAATAATAAAGTTGTAAAAAGTCAATGCTATAAATTTCCACACTAAGAAACTAGATGAATAAATTAAACCTAGAGAAAGCCAAAGTTGTCTTAATATAAAAAGATTCTATATAACTGATTTATTCCATTAAAAGGAGATACATGATAAATGCAAAAGATATAGAAAAAGCATTTGAGAAAATTCAATACAAATTCATAACAAAACTCAGTAAACTAGGACTAGCAGTGAATGTTCTTAACCCAATAAATCTCAAAAACAAACACTGAAATGAAAAAAATCTCTACAGTAATATCATAACTAATGGTGAATTGCAGACTGCCTTCCTCTAAGATCAGGAAGAAGACAAGGTGTTCCAGTCTTACCAAGACAATTCAGCATTGTATGGAAGACCATAGCTAGTGCAATGAGGCAATAAAAAGAAAAGATGCATGGTTTGAAAAGAAAGAGTAAAATAACTTCATTTCCAGATGATTTAATTATGTACTTAGAAATTTTAAGAATCCAAAAAGCTCACAAAACATAGTGAAAATACAAAACTTATTTGACTTTCTAAGAACTAGATATGAACACTTAGAAAATAAAATTTAATATTTTTATAGGCATAGCATCGAAAACAAATGATATATATGGTTAAATTTAACAAAAGATCAATGAATTGTATACTGGAAACTGGAAACTATAAATCTTTAATGAAAGAAATTAATGAGTACATAAATGAAATAAAATATTTTTGGATTTAAAAACTCAATATTTAAGATATATATTCTGTCCAAATTAATCTAGAACAAGGGTCAGCGATTTTTTTTCTATAAAGAGAAAGACAACTGTTCTAGGCTTTCAAAGTCATTTGGTCTCTGTCACTATTCAACATACCATAGTACAAAACAGCCTTAGATAATATATAAATGAATGGGGATAGTTGTGTTGATAAAATTTTACTTTCAAAAACTGGGGTCAAATTGACTTTTGGACTGGTGTTAGCCAGCTGCTTTAAAGATCCAATACTCAGTAGGTCTTTAGCAGATTTTTGACTCATGGTGCTAAAAATTTTTTTTGAAAATCTAAATGACCTAAAAGCCAAAATGATCTTAAATACAAGAACAAAATTGGAGATCTGATAGAACCAGACTCTCATGCTTATATTAAAGCTATAATAATAAAAATAGTGTGGTTTTAGAGAAAGAATACACAAACAGATAAAACGTCCAACAGAAGGCCAAGGCATATACAGTATATGAACACATAAAGCAATTCACTAAGGAAGAATAATTCCTCAACAAATGGTTTTGGGGCTATTTATCTAGATTAAAAACTAAAACATACACAGAAGTGTTGACCCATACCTCAAACCATACACAAAAGTTAATTTGAAACAAATCACAGTGTTAATGTAAAACCTTAATTATGTTATCATATTCAAGTTTCTAGTTATCTTTGTAAATTTAGGATAGACAAAGATTCTATAGATATGCTGCATGAAAATCCACCATTAAGTAAATAAATAGGCATATAAATAGGGAGAAAATATTTGTAATACATATATTTCAAACGACCTTGATTCCAGAATATATAAAGATCTCTTCCAACTCAATAAAAATAATCTAATATGGACAAACCCTTGAACAGAAACATCCCAAATTAACATATATAAATTATCAATAAGCACAAAATTTGCTTAGCATTTTTATTCATCAGAAAAATACAAATTAAAATCATAAGAGTTAATCTTTTTCATCTTAGCCATGAGAGTGGCTGTGTAGCATTAACACTAAACGTTACAAAAGATGTGGAGAAAGTAATATATAGTTTGCAGGAATGTAAAATTTGTCACCACTTTGAAAAACTTTGTCTTAACATGTGATCCACACCTTTACCCTCTGACTCATTAATTTACTCCAGTACAGTTAAAATACATGACTGCACAAAGCCCCAAAAACTGGAATTAGTCCAGGTGTTCAACAGGACAATGGATGAACTATGTGATATTCACATAATTTTTTAAAAATCCCATCAATAAAAGACTGAAACTAGTAATATATGCAAATACATAAATAAATATAAAAATAGTGTGAGGAAAACCCAATCACAAAAATGTACATTCTCTTTAATGAAGAGCTAGAAAAGGCAAAAAATAAATAAAAACAAACCCATGGTGAAAGAAATTAGATTAGATTGCTTAACTGGGAAGGGCCTGAGAAAGCTGAGTAATGACAGTGTTCTATGTCTGAAAGTTATATGGGTTCTATTGAGTGACTCTATGGTCAAAACTGATCAAAATTTACATGTAAAATATGTACAACTCACATATATATTTAAACCTCATAAAAAGTATATATATCTTATACCTCTAAGATTTTTAAAAGCACAAATAAAATAGGAACCAGGCTCAACAACAGAATGTTAGCAAAAATAAGGTTTTTATTCTCATTTTTTCATATATATATATTTGTATTTACAAAATCAAACCCTTGGCACTATTATGTTTTCCAAAATTAAATTTGCCAGCTGACCTCACATTTCAGTGGGCCTCCTCTGGTAACAGGGAACTATGGTACATATGTGGTGGTTTCTAATTCACCTGTCACTATTTATTCCTCAGAACTTTAAAAATAGCTGAAGATAGGTGATATCAGATTTTTTATCTCAAGAGGACAATAAAAATAGTTCTTAACCTATTTATTAAATAAGTTGTACATTTCTTAATAGAATGAAGATACCAAATAATAGTTAAAATTGCATACTGCTTGAAGAGAGAAATAATTTAACTCACAAAGAAAGTAAGTTTGGAGGTGTTATATAGATTTATAGATTATTGCTTTGTATCAGACAATCAGACATTTTGAACATGAACAGGTAGCACATGAACATATAGATTATTGCTTTGTATCAGACAATCAGACATTTTGAACATGAACAGGTAGCACATGAACATAAAGACTTCCTCAGAGTTAGTAGAACCATCATTTATACACATAAAGCAAATGTTTTCCTAACTGTTTTATCATTACTATAATAAGTGATTTATTATTTGTTTCCATGCCTCCTCTCTTATTCCTTGGTCCATTCCCAAGAGAAACTTTACAGGGCACTGCTGGCCTACTCAGCAGAGCTGAGCACAGTTCCTAGCGCCATACATGAGTTTCAAATTTAATTAAATTGAACTTTAAGGGAAAATTAACCATTTCTAAATTCAGAAACAAGTATAAATATATTTTAGATATTTTAGAATCAAATAGAAAAATATGGAATAGTAAAAGCCAACGTATAAAGAGGATTTGGAGAGCACAGTGGTTTAGAAAAACACTGAAAAAATTTGTAGCAATCAAAAATAAAAACAAAAACAATTTTTTCAACAGATCTGAGCATAATTGTAATAGTTAACAATAATGTTAACTTTCAATGTGAAAACCAGTTTATATACACACAAATCCATTATGCATTCTGGTGAAGAATATGGAATAAATTTATTGACATGAATATCTATACAGATGTCTATTCCTGCTGTTGAAAGCATGATCATCTGTAAGATTCCACTAAGTAAACCCTCAGAGGGCCCATCTTCAGGTGAATTATTACATTTTGGAATATAAGGAATAGTGAAATATCACCTCTCAGAGTGGAGCAATGGTACAGTAATTTGTAAATTGATTTAAGTAGCAATGGGACAACACTGAAGATTTATGTAGAAGTTTCAATTGAGGATAAACATTTCATGAGACAAATAAGTAGTACATTGCCTCTTTAATTCTACAAAGTCTTAGTTTCGTTATTCTTAACCAGAAATATCAGTATTCTCAGCATAGACTGAACATTTCCAAAATTTGACATTAATTAGGCTGAAAACATTTCTTCATTGATAGTTTTGAACTTTTTGGTTAACTTCAGTGAATATAAAGCAGTATAAAAATTATTTCCTTTTTAGGGAATTAATGAATTTTATAATTTCCTTTAAAAGTTTTTAACAGTAACTATCCTTATACCAAATTTTCACTAAATAGCATTCTATAATGTAAGAAGTCAGAGGTCAAGACAATTCCTAACACAGTCAATATAGAATATAAGAAGGGCTATTCGTTTACATTTCTTAAGCAGAATAAAAGTGCACATGCACAGAGATAAATACAATTTAAGATTAGCTTTTGTATAGATCAGCACCATTTTAACCAAATGATACAAGAACTGATTTGGGGAAAAAAAGGAAATTATGTCCATTTATTTATTTATTTAAAAATTTAATCATCTACTTTGTTCTTAAAGCCATGGTAGATGTAAAGACAATAACTGAGTTTCTGTCCTCAGGAAGATTTTAATCTATAAGGACTATAACCTGTAAAAGGATAACAGATAACAAGTAAATCTTAGAGATGAAAACAAATGAACATAAAGTCAGGTGTTAGAATGTGTGGTACAGGGCAGATGGAAATGCTAATACTTTCTTTGTATCTTAAATGCCATTCATGACTGAAATCAGGGACCTCCATGCAGTCAATATTTTATGAGAATCAGCCAATATTTTATGCTCAGACTGTAGTCATGAAGATTCTTGAATGATCTATTGCCTTCTCAAAGAATATGTTAATAATGTCTATGTACCTGAAGAGTGTTTTTTTTTTTTTTAATTTCTTGCATTGCCATTTAGATGACTAACAGAAGTATGAGCCAGGGAAAATTCACATAGTTGATGCTTAATTTCAAACAAATTAGTCTAATGAAAAATCTAATAATACCAAAAGACCTAGGTTCTTTCCTCATCTTTCCCAATACTAGAAATTTACCTCTAAAAAACTCACTTTTCCAGACTGTAAAATGTAGAGGACAGACCCTATAATATATTTATTCTAACTCACAGTGTCATTTTAAGGACCAGATGCCAGAAGTGTGAAAGCACTTTTTCTGCAGCAGCAAAACCATCCATACATTCTTGGTGGCTTACCAGAATAACATTTATTTTTAACTCACATTATGGGAGTCTGATAGATGGTTGTAGCTCAGATAGGTAGTTCAGTTTTTCTGAACTCTGTTAGGTTTGACTGGTTTATAGGAAATAGGAGTTGAAATGTCCATATCAAAATATTATCTGGTAACTACAACCCATTCAGAGATGTTAGCAACTAATTTTATAAGCATGCTTCCTTTAATGTTTTATTTGCAGCAAGGAGATATCTTAAGGGTTGAAATGTTATTATTACTTCTTGAACTCATCTGCTATGATATTGCAGAATAGTTGAAATTCTCCATGCTCAAAGTTCTAGAACATCTGTATTTTGTTAATTTCAATGAGTCCTTGATTGCAAACAGTTCAACTCCTTTTTGAATTAAACTTCTTGTAGTCTTTTATGAGATGAAATTAATAACAACAAACTTGCACTAGTAACATTCTATCTCACAGCTTGCTGTCCCAAAGCAAGTTCACTAAGTATACTTTCTACCTTCCATTTCAACCCAGCTGAGTTTTATTTTGCCAAGCAAAATATAGGTCATCACTTTCTCAGTCTCCTATAACAATAAATGTATAAGCCTCTAATCAGGCTAACAAAAGAAAAAAAGTTACAAAAGAAAACAAATTACAAATACCACAAGTTAAATAATGACAATCACTACTGAGCCCATGGACATTAACAAGTTAATAAAGGAATATTATGAACTCTATGCCACCAAAGCTGATAACTTAGATGATATAGAACATTCTATGAAAGGCATAATCTAAAGAAACTCACATGAGGAGATGTAATCTGAATAAGCCTTTATCTATTAAAATTATTAATTCAATAATTAATAACCTTCCAAAACAGTACCAGACCCAGATGGTTTCATTGATGAATTCTATTAAACATTTCAGGAAGATGATACCAATTCTCTACAGTATGTTCCAAAAATAGTAGTAGAGAAAACACTTCCTAACTCATTCTATGAGGCCAGTATTATCCATAAACCAACACTAGATAAGGACACACAGGCACAAGAAAAAAAAACTACAAACCAGTTTCTTTCATGAAAATAGATACAAAACCCTTGAACAAAATACTAGTAAATAAAATCTATCAACATATAAAAATATACCAAGACAAAGGGGGATTTATTCCAAGTATATAAGGCTAAAACATTCAACATTTAAAAATCAATTAACAATCTATCACAATACTCTAAATATGAGGAATCATCAATTGATACAAAGAATTTGAAAAAAATCCAATACTAACTCGAGATAAAACAAAACACTAATTAAAAACCCAACTTTCATCAAACTGGCAATAAAGGGGGACTTCAACTTGATAAAAAAAATCTAAGAAACCGGATACTTAATGTCATACTTAATGTTGAGAGACTAGATACTTTCTCCCTAAGATCAAGAATAAGGTAATAATATCCTTTTTCATTGTTCTTATTAAGCATTGTACTAGAAGTCCTCACTAATGCAGTAAGGAGAAAATTCACATAAAAGGTACACAGAATGACAGGGAAGAAATAACACAAAAAACAAATAAAAGCATCTGAGAAGCTGCTCAATATCACATGCACCTAGAATAACTAAAACCCAGAACACTAACACCACTAAATACTGATAAGAATGTGGAAAAATTGGAAGAACCATATGCCGGATATGATCCATTAATTCCACTTGTAAATATTTACCCAAATGCGTTGAAAACTTATGTGCACACAAAAACTGGCACGTGAATGTTATGCAGCTTTACTCACAACTGTAAAAGGTTGAAGAGAACCGAGATTTCCTTCAATAGGTAAATGAATAAACAAACTGTGGTATATCCAGGCAATGGAATATTCAGCAATGAAAAAACTATCAAGCTATGATAAAAACACAGAGGAAGCCTCAATGTTTATTACTAAGTAAAAGAAGCTTGTCTGAAAAAACTACATACTATATGATTCCAATTAAATGACATTCTGGAAAAGACAAATATATGGAGACAGTAAAGGGATCAGTGGTTTGTAGGGAAATAGGGATGGGCAGAAGGTAAGAGATGAATAGGTAAAGTACAGGGAATTTTAGGGCAGTAAAACTATTCCGTATGATATTGTAATGGCATATACATGATACTATGCATTTATCAAAGCTTAAAAACTATACAACACAAAGAGTGAACCAACTGTAAACTATGTACTTTAGGAAATAACCTATCAACCATGATTCATCTATTTTAAGTAATATATTACACTGATGCAAAATAGTAGTAATAGGAGAAACTATGTGGGGGAAGAAGGCATATAGAAACTCTCTGTGGTTTATGCTTTTCTGTAAACCTAAAACTACTCTAAAAATAGTCAATTTAAAAAAATTCTACTTCCAGTTCCATACATAAGAAGCTTCAAAGTCCCTACACTTGTCCAAAGAAAAAATTAAAAAGCTGAACAACCTGAAAATTAGCAACTCTTCTTGGATCCGTGAGAGAGGGGAGGACCGGGCAAACAAATGGCTGCCCCTGTGACTGGGGCGACCGACAGGTGAATAAAGGCATCCGCGATTTACCAGGGTAGAGACTGGCTGCCGAAACCACCGCAATCTGAGCCAGGGTAGGCAAACGTGAACTGCCGTTGAAGAATTGCCGGAGGCTCAAGGCAGAGCACTTCCAGAGTGAAAAACTCCAAAGAAGGCAGAGGAAGCCCTACCCGCAGGAGCCAGCCCTGCTTCTCTCAGCAAAGAAAGGGAAAATAAGCACGTGTTTTGGGCAAGGGGTGGGGCAAAGGAATCATTTTGAAATTGCCAAATGTTGATAATTATTGAAGATGTATGCTCAGTATCTTGGAGTTATTATACTGTTCCTTATGCTTCAGTGAGTGTTTGAAAATTTCCACAATAAAAACTATGACATAAAGTTAAAAAATAAAAGAAAGAAAAGAAAAAGAAAAAAACAGAGCATGCTACTATTCTTAACAAGGCCTGTCCTAAGGAGAAACTAGTTAACCAGAACCTAATCAGCTGGGGTATTATCAGCTCCAGGTGACTGGGGGAAGGGCAGCACCCAACTCCAGTCAGCTCTAACTTACCAGTGGGAGAAGGGAAATTCCCAGCTAGAGCTCACTCTAGCTATCCTATCTCACCTAAAGGCAAAGAAAAAAAACTTAAATATGCTTGTGAAGCTTCCAAACCAGAGGGAAAGGTAAACTAAAAGACTAACCAAAAGATTATGAGCTGTAGTCCCAGGACCATAAAATGCTTCCCCTCCCCCTACACTTCATACCACTCATCTCAAGGCCTAATTACAGCAGTTTCTTTTCCCCAATACATCATATACAACTATCAGAAAGGAATTACAAGCAAACCAAGGGCAAAAATCACAATTTGAGGAAACAGAGTAAACATCAGAACCAGACATAGCAGGGACGTTGGAATTATCAGACTAGGAAATCAAACAGCTATGGTTGATAAGAACTGTAATGGATAAAATAGAGATCATACAAGAACACACGGAAAAGGTTATGGGAGCGATGGGAATCCTTCGAAAGAACCCAAAAGAAATGCTAGAGATAAAACACACTAATTGAAATGAAGTCTTGATAGGCTTATTACTAGACTACACACAGCTGAGGAACAAACCTCTGTTTTTGAGACATTTCCAAAACTGGAAAAAAAGGACCCTCAAACCAGACATAATATAATCAACAGCAATAACATCAATGTAGCTTAGAAATGTCTACTGATGAATTTTCTAAGTTTCAAAAATTTGATGAAAAGTTATCTTCTACATATACGTTAGAAAGATAAGCTATTCAATTTGTCAATTTCTAAGATGTTTATTGAAACTAAATACTGAGATGCAATAAAAATAAAATAATCTTGGCTTGAAGATGGTTGTAAATTGCAAAAAGAAAACAAATCATTGGCAAATGGTACATATACATTGTAAAATAACTTCATATTTTAAAATAGTGGAACTAAAATACTAGATAATCATAAAACGAATGCTTTTCTGTGGGTAAAGCATACTAATGTCCTGGTTATGTTCAAAAGGATGGGAGAATGAGAAGTTTGGAATTGAGAAGAAAGATGTATAGTGAATTACATAGCTAAAAAATTGAAAAATAATTATAAAGAAATTTTCATAGGATAGAAAATATAAGTATATGCAAAGCACTTGAGAAAAAGGTCAAGTCAAAAGCAGTTTTGAAATGGAAGAGTTTGATGATAGAAATGAACTAAAAAGTAGAAAAATAAAATATGCTGGAAGACAGAAGCCTTGGTAGAATGATACACTTGTTCAGGCAAGATGAAATAAATGAGTACTGCCCACTGCAGGAATACTTGGAATATTTGCACATTCTTCTTGTGTGTCATGAAGCTCTTTACCATTATCTGTCTTCAGAAGAAATAATATATGTTAGCAACTCTTTGTTACAGTGCTTATATTTTGGTTCCTTTTTAATAGCTGGTATTATAATCTCTTGTTAAAATGCTTTAGGCTGAATTTCAACTCAGAAAAATAGGGATATCTAATTGCTTCCCCACACCATTGTATCATGAAGAAATATTTTCCAGATTTTAATTTCTCAGAGAGAACTAACAAAACTAAAACTAGTGTAACAGATCCATATATGGTTCATCTTTTTTAGATCTTTATTCGGGAAAAAACAATCAACTATAGCTCACACAACAATGGCATTCTAATCAGTTCTGACTGTGCTCTTAGCAGAATACTCACTGGGATTCCAGGGTGTCCGATACACAGAAGGATGCAATCAGACGAAGGCAAAGACATTACAGATGGGAGGAATGCGACTCCACATTCTGGTGTGTGGTCCCCACTACACTGATTCTGATGATAGAATTTTATTTCTCCCATTTATTTTTTCCTTTGTTGTTGATACCATTGATATATTTTTAGGAGCCAAATAACAAGAGATAACCGGAGAAATGTAGCCCATGTCAATCACTACATGGATGACAGAGTAGATACTATTAGTTGAAAACTGGCACTGTCAGCACAGGGGCAACCAGAAAGAACAGCATGGAAGCTACTTTGCTTTTTCCTTACTTACTAGCAATCCTGTTCTTGCCTCTAATTGGATTTATTTACATCCCAAACTATTGAAACAGTCATATTTCTTATGCTGAACACTCAAATTTAGTCTCTTTTGGTTGTGGTGTCCTTCTAATATATGAACAAATAAATGACCGGGAGTTATACTGATATTAGATTGACACATAGCAATCTGGCCATAATTACCAGCATCTAGTATTCAAGGGAAGCTTTTGACTCCAGCCTTATTTTCTTTTTTCCCATCACCAAACAGATTTGACTGCAGATAGCAATGTGCATTTGGTCCACTTTGAAATATGACTTTCAAGCACCATTAACTTAATCAGCATTTTTATATGGCAACCTTACCAATGAGTTATGAATGAAACTTTACAACATATTAGTTTTTCTCTCATATCATTAGCAAAATCCCTAATCCAATTCCACAATGTAATGACCATGTTTTCAAGATCAGTCTTTTTTCCTTAATAAAACCAAAATAAATTTGTTTGAAATATATCTATCAAAATGAAATTCTGTCAAAATTGAACGTTCTGCAATTTATATTTTCAGCAAGGTCTTGTCTTTACTATTGGGATCATTTTACAGATAATACCATGAGACCCAGGCAAGCTAATTAATCTCAGGTCACAGAGGTTAGGTAACTTGCTGGCATATTAGTGTTTCTATACAGCTACCAGGAAAAAGCAGAATGACAAAGAACTGCTATAGAACATGAGGTCTTCTAAATAACCCTGCTGTCATTTTTCAAATTGCTGCCAAATGCTTTCTTCAGAGCAGCAGCAAATGCCAGTGAAGACTGAGATATTTGTTAGGTGGTAGAATCACTATTGTTCAAATAGCAAGGGGAAGGCAGGGCATGAGCTCTCTGGTATTGAAGGGCAGAACAAAGAAGGGCCATTATATCTATAAAATGATTATCTATTATTTGGAGATAATTTCTTTCTTCTCTGAACTGTAGAATTCTAGAAGGTCAGTGTGGCATTGGGTTTGCCTAAATGAGACTGTTAGTGTGAGGACAGAATTTAACATTATGTGAGATTCTTAGTTATTATCATTAAAGTGGCAGCCAGCACTACCCTGCTACCATAAGAGTAAAAGAGCCTGTAGCATCAGCCTTTACTGGTGATAACAGTCTCTTTACCCTGGCAATGTTTAAACACTTCATGGAAGTCAAAACATGAGACTAGAACTTGGATGTCTGGTTGACTGATTTGCATTTATCTCTATAAAGCATTTTATAGAAATATGCAAATGTACATCTTTGTAGAAATGATTGATTTTGAGGTGGGTCCTCCAAACACATTTATTACAAAGATCAAACAGATTTAAATCACTGCCACTCTACTGTCCTTACAATTTATGTAAAAGGGTGCCAGATATTGGTGCAAGGATTTTAGGGTAGTATATAGGCAAAGAAATCAGAGCTGGTCCACCGAGAACAGTAAGATTCTTCTGTCTGACTTTCACAAATACTTCCTATACCAAAAGATAATGGAATCTTATAGGTCATAATTAAAGCAAATCCCAAATATTCCTATCTCCTCGTAAACGTCTTTAAACTTCTGCACACTAGGATGAAAATTGTTCATTTTGAAACTATGGTTTCATGGGGAGGAAAAAGAAGGAAGTCCAATGATGCTACACCTCACCACCAACTCCTCATCCGACCTCCTCACTTTATTCTACTGTCTTTCTCTTTCAGAGAATGTTTAAGTGTGAAATGAGCAGAAATTTTGTTTTGCTCAGTCATATCTCTAGTAAACCTAGCATGTAATATACCCTCAATAAATTGAATGAATGAATAAAGGTAGGAGAGGTTATTAAGTGCCCCCAAATGGTGGAGAAAAACACTGAACAATGATACCTAGGATTCATAACAGAAAGATGGACTATGGTGATTTTGCTTTTACACCTGAGACTTCTCTCAGTTTGGTAGAGAAACTGTATGGAACACTGATACAATCTTGAAAAGGTTTGCTTTCGTGTTTGGAAACAACGCATTTAAGCAGCTAATTTCCTACTTCAAAACGTTTCTTCTGATTTCCCTTTTTTCTTTTGCTAAGAAGCAACTTTACTGTGCCCTAGTCATGGCAAGTTCCATGCTTCCTGTTTCTGATGGGTGCTCTCATTAAGATCACTCTAACCTTTATAACAAGCACAAGGACTATTACCCAAAAGACAAAATGGAGGTTGGAAAAATGAAAAACAACATGAGATTTATGAAATACATAGTATGGAAACTTCCTGTCAACCAGCCCTGAGTGATAGCACCAATTACCTAGTGCAAATTTATATACAACCCTGCTTTACTTTTTAGAGTAATCTTGTCAAAAATAAGTTATTATTCTATTAAAGTTATTATTCTATTATATATATTATTCTATCTGTTCCTTACTTCTATGTGTGATACTTGTTTTAAGTCAGTGGCCTACTAGTTTTATATAAATAGGTTTAAAATATTTATCCAAATGTTTAATGTCTGTTGCTTTCTGTAGAAGTACTTAAATAAATTGATAGGTTAAATTAAAAATATATATAATTTATTATAATCACCATGTTATATGAATGAGATTTATTTTTAACTCATGCTCCACAAAATTATTCCCCACAGGTTCTGCTATGACTTTTGAGGGAGGAGAGGAGCTGGTACATTTGTTCAGTTGATAAATAGATTTATGAGAGCTTTAATCTACTTATATTGTATCATAAAGTTTCCTTTCAAAAAGGGTATTTGAAGTTTTCTTCCATGGCAAGCCTTAAATAAAAGGTCATAGGATTTAGACTTTCAGAGAATTATGATGGTAAGTTTTAAAATATTTTTAATTCATACAATGTATTTTTCCTCAAACTGGAAGCTCCATCTAGTCTAGCATTGTGTATCTCTCATAATTTATCAAATGTGAGATAACACTGAAAACAATAACATCCACTGAAACGTATCACTAAAAAAAAAAAAATAGGAAGGTAGGCCAATGATTGCTTTCTCTATTGCATAAATATGTGGAAAAAATATGTTTAGCATGCATTAATTCCATCAAACATAGTAATGAATAACCTACTTAAATGGGTACCCCAAAATACTTTATATATTTATCACACTTTGATTATGTTTTCTTATACATACATACTAATGATAAAGTTTAACTTATAAATTAGGCAAAGTAAGAGATTAGCACTAATTAATAATAAAACAGAACAATTTTAACAACATAGGGTACTAAGAGTTATGTGAATGTGGTCTGTCTCAAAATCTCTCTTGTACTATACACATCCATCTTCTTGTGATGATGTGAGATGATGAAATGCCTGCATCATGAGGTGAAGTGAGGGGAATGTCATAAACATTGTATGTAGCATTAGGCTACTATTGACCTTCTGGTGATGTCAGGAGGAGGATCATCTGTTTCAGGCAGTCGACCGGGGGAAATGGAAACTGCAGAAAGTGAAACCACATATTAGTGGGGACTTCAATATATCCATCATTTTAACATACAAAGTATTTCCACTGCCCTAACAATCCTCTGTGCTGTGCCTGATCATCTCTCCCTCCCGCTTTCCACACAACCACTGATCTGTTTATTGTCTGTAAGATTGTGTCTTTCAAGGAATTGCTCCATTTCATCTAGCTTATCAAACTGGTGAATATAACGTTGTTCATAGTATTTCTTAATTATCCTTTTAATTTCTATGGGATCTCTAGTGATGTCCTCTTTTTCATTACTTGACATTAAAATTTGGTCCTTTTCTTCTCAGCCTGGCAAGTGGCTTATGAATACTGATGGTCTTTCCAAAAAATGGCTTTTGGTTTTATTCTTTATTGATTTCCTGCTTTCAATTCATTGATTTCTGCTCTAATTCTTATTCTTTCTTATTTTCTGCTTACTTTGTATTTAATTTTTCCTTATTTTTAGTTTATCAAGGTGGAAACTTAGATGATTAATTTTAGATCTCCTGTTCTAAATATGCATTCAATGCTGCAAATTTCCCTCTAAGCACTGATTTTGTGACATCCCACAAATTTTGATAAGATGGGTTTTCCCTAATTTAGTTGAAAATACTTGTTACTTCTCTTGAGATTTTTTCCTTTGAACCATGTGTTAGTTAATAATGTGTTGTTTAATATCCAGCTATTTGCCGATTTTCCACTTATCTTTCTGTCATTTATTTATAATTTAATTCCATTGTGGTGTGACAACAGTATCATTGTAACATTTCTGTTCCCTCAAATTGTGTTGTTTAATGGCCCAGAAGGTGGTCTACCTTAGTGAATGTTCCCTGTGAGCTTGAGAATTGTATTCTATTATTAGATTGAGGTAGTGCACAGATGTCAATTATATTCAGTTGATTGGTGGTGATGTTGCATTTAACTATGTCCTTACTGATCATGTGCCTGCTGGATCTATTTCTGAGAGAGGGATGTTGAAGTCTGTGACTATGATAGTGATTTCATCTACTTCTCTTTGCACATCTATTAGTTTTTGCCTAACACAGTTTGACACTGCATTGTTTGGTGTATACACATTAAGAGTTGGTAGGTCTCCTTGGAGAACTGACCCCTTTCACATTACGTAATGCCTTCTTCAATCTGAGACCTTTCCTTTCTTTGAAGTTCTCTCTCTGGTTCAAATTAATACAGCTACTCCTGCTTTCTTTTGATTAGTGTTAACATAGTATATTTTTCTCTATCCATTTACTTTTAATCAATATGTATCTTTTTTTTTAAGTGAGTTTCTTGACAACATACAGTTGGGTCATATTTTTAACCCATTTAGACAATCTCTGTCATTTAATTGACAAATTAGTCCACTGATATTCAAAGTGATTATTGATATAGTTGGAGTAACATCTACCATATTTATTACTTTTTTCTATTTCTTGCTCTTGTTCTTTATTCCTACTTTTGTCTTCCTTTTTTTTCTGTATTTCATATGTTTACTTAATTTTATGATTCCATTTTCATTTTCTTAGCATATCAGTTGTACTTTTTTAGTGGTTACCCTAGAGTTTGCAATACACATTTACAACTAATCCAAGTTCATTTCAAATAACCCATATTGTTGCACAAGTAATGTGAATATTTTATAATAATTGAATAATCCTGATTTATTCCTCCCATCCCTTGTATCAATGCTTTTTTTCATATCAATTATATAACTACATAAGGTATATATATATATATATATGTGTAAGATACATATGTAAGCATACTTAATCAATACATTGTTCTTTTCTGTTTTGAAAGAACTATTATCTGTCCAATTAGTTAAGAATAAGGAAAATAAGTTTTTACTTTACTGTCTTATTCTTTCTTCAGTGTTTTCCATTCCTTATGAAGATCCATGTTTCTGTCCTATATTATCATCCTTTTCTCTAAAGATCTTACTTTAATGTTTCTTGTAGAGCAAGTCTATCAACAATAAATTCCTTCAATTTTTATTTGAAAAAGTCTCTATTTCTTTCACTTTTGAAGGATAATTTTGCTACAGACTTCTAAGTTGTTGTTTTTTCTCTCTCAACACTTTAAATACATTATTCCACTCTCTTCTTGATTGCATGGTTTCTGAGAAGCCATCAATGCAATTCCTATTTTGGTTTCCTTATTAGTAGTTTTTTTCCTGTGGCTTCTTTCAGGATTTTTTCTTTACCTTTGATTTTCTGTAGTTTTAAAGATTTTTTCCTTTATCTTTGATTTTCTGTAGTTGGAAAACAATATGCTTTTCTGGCATTCATCCTGGTTAGTGTTATCTGAGCTCCCTGGATCTGTGGTTGGTGTCTCATGTTAGTTTGGGGGAAATTCTCAGTCTTTATTATTTCAAATATTTCTTATGTTATCTTTCTTCTCCTTTTGTTTTCTCACCTCTGCACCCATCCCACAGTCCTTAGATATTCTGTTCTGTTTTTCTTTTTTTTTCCCTGTCTTTGTTCTCTTTGCTTTTCGGTTTTTCAGGAATCTGTTGCCAGAACCTCTAGCTCAGATAGTCTTCCCTCAGCCATGTCCAGTCTACTAATAAGCCCAAGTGTTTTTATCTCTAGCATTTCTTTTTGGTTCTTGGGATTTCCACCACTCTGCTTACTTTGCCCATGTGTTTTTGCACTCTTTCTACTTTATCCATCAGTGCCCTGAGCATATCAACCATAGTTGCTAATTCCTGGTCTGATAGTTCCAGCATTCTTGTGCCATGTTTGGTTCTGATGCACAGTCTGTCTTCAAATGTTACCTTTTTGTCTTTTGGTATGCCTCATAATTTATTCTTGACAGCTGGACAACATGTACTAAGCAAAAGGAATTGCTGTAAATAGGTCTTTATTAACATCATGAGGTGTGGAAGAAGGGGAAGCATTCATGTGGTACTATAATTATGTTTCAATCTTTTAGTTAACCTATGTCTCTGTATTGTTAGCTTCACAAGTGTTTCTCAGGCATTTATTTATTTATTTATTTATTCCTCTCTCCCCTTAGGTGGGACAGGATGGCTGGAGCTGGCTGGAGTTGGTTATCTCCCTTTCCCCATAGTGGAAACTAGAGTTGACTGGAGTCAAGCATTTTCGTTCCTGCAGGTCAGTTAGTATCTTATAAAACCACAGCAGATGAAGCTTTGGTTAACTAGTTTCTCCCAAGGGCAGACCTTACTCAGAACTGTGTTCTGGTTTATATCAAAATGGGACCTTTTCTCCTCCCCAAGCCAGAAGTATGAGGGGCTTTTCTATGATATTTACTGTGGGAAGCAGGTTGAGCTCCTGGAGTAAACCTCACAATACTGTGGGGGCCTTCCTGTAATTGGATCCCTCTGAAGTTTCTAACTCTCAGAATTCCCTGCACTGAGCCTCCAGCAATTCATCCATTACAGTTCAGGTTTTTCTACCCTAGCCTGCTTCCCACTGGGCTTTCTTCCTGTGACTCCCTGTGTTATCTTGTTTGTCACTCCAATCTTGGAGGTAGTGGTTTTTCCCCTGCCCCCTCACCTCTGATAGGGTTCCAAGAAATGATGATTTTACAGTCTGTCCAACTTTTTACTTATTGTTAGGATGGAGTGCTGAATTCCAACTTCCTTACATGCAGAACCAGAAACTGGAAATTGTTCCCAACAGATTGTCACCAGTGTAACAACAGCTGTCTCAGCTCCAACTCCCCCTCCCCAGGACCCTGGACATCATAACACAACTACCATTCAGGTTGCAGATTATAAAGATGTGTAAATCATTAACTTGCACAATTTAAATTTGTCCTGTTTTAGAGCAGGGGATTACCAAATAGTAGTATGTTGTTGCCAGTAGAGTAGGTGTTCAACTTGAGCATGCCATCATGTCCTCTACACTTCTGAAGCCATATCGTTTTGAGGGCACAGATAAATCACCTAGCATCTAGCAATCACATGTGCCAATTTCAATCAAAAGTTAGTGACAACAACAACAAAAAACAGGCCTGAAGGCAAATCCAACTTCCAGAAATGGACATATCAGAGGTTATGGTGTGATGTTTGTATGCACTGCACCTTGTCTGCAGTCCGTACTCCCTGAAACAGCAGCTTTCCCTTTAGTCATCTTTGTTTTATGTTTTGGGGTGCTGTTCCCAAATGTGCAGACTCCAAGTCTTGTTTTTGGCTCACCTAGAGATTCTTTAAGCTATGCAACTTATTTTCAATATGCTATTTGCAACTAAAATCCCTGGCTGCTATTCCAAATTTTTATTCCAAATGTGTATGTGTTTTTTTTCTTAAATAATCTTTACAAGTAAGCAAGTGAAAAATAAAGAAGTAATGCATAATGCAGTATTTTCAAACAAAGTCACCCATTTTCATGAGTGGAGAATACATGTACCTGTGTCACAAAAATATGGTATGTTTTCGCCTGTGAACAAAGATACACAATTAGTCTGTGCATACCCCATTCTGTGACTGTAATCCCTTATAATCCTCAGAAATTCATATGCTCAGACTATAGGTTCTAAGTAATTGTTTTCTAGCATGTATTTTAGGTTTTACCATACTTCACTAATGAAATCAAGAAATATATAACTAGTTTTAGAAATTCTTGTCATATTCATGTTCTTTGACTACCTGCTGTTGACATCTAGTTTCTGACAACTTTAGTTTGAAAAACCCCAGTGATATAATAACAATAAAAAAAACTATTAATTCATATGACATTGCCATCAACTTTTATGATGTTAAGATTTATAGAAAAAAATTTATATGGAAATGAAAAATAAATACAATTAAGAGAGTTTCAAAATTACTGAAGAAGCAATGCATTTGATCTCTTTAATTCCTCTCAACCTTCACAGATTTGGTTAGCAGTCTATAGAGTTACTTCTTTGGGACCTCACATATTCTTGTGTGTTCTGTTGAATTGTGCAGTCATAAGTTGCTGTTTCTATAAACCTTGTATTTCATATGTTATACTAGGTATCTGCTGTGTATTCACTCCCCTTTCCTCAAACAGTTACAGGTAATTCATTGTATTATATGCTTTTACTTTATTTTCCATGATTCCTGGCATAGGTTTACTCTACATTCAGAACAGATTTCTTCATACTTCACTTTTGAAAAATAGCTTCTTGAGACAGTAAGTTGAGGCAGTAAATGGCTTATGAACTAAACACGAGTTAAATTTGAACTGGACCTCTGATTTCCCGGATTCAGGTTCTTTTTAAATAGCCCAAGGATATTCAATTAACCCAACCTTCAGAATACAATTACATTCATTGTTTCAAAAGAACACTCACTTTTATCCTTTCATTCATTAAACATTTGCTACATTCCTATAACTGAATGTCTTCACAAATCCGAAGAAACATGTTGTCAGAAAATGCTTTGTTTTCCACATAAATTTCAAGTTTATGTAACTCAATATTTTTTCCAATATGCTTTTGTTGGCTTATTGTCTCTCCTTTATTTCCTTAGTGTTAATGGAGGTAGACACCACTCAAAGTCACCTTTTGAATTGTCATCCTTCCCAACTTCCCTATTAAAGTTTGTTAACCCTCTGTTTGTAAAATATTGAATTAGGTAACACCTTTACCCAAAACGCAGATGCCCAGATGATAGGTTCAGTATAGCAGAATTGGAAAAAAGTGTAGGGACCAAGCAAGTCATCTCCTATTACAAAAAAGGAAACAACAAAAACATGAATAAATTTTTTAAACTACCTGCGCCACAGTACAATAACAATTACCGATAGAACAGATCAGGGCCCAGGCTGCCAGGCACTGTTCCAATATTCTTGCTAACTAACTAATACTTCTGGTACCACGGTCACTCCGCCACTTGTTACACTTGCTGCTACTACCACCGCCAGCACTACGATGTGTAACTATGTCTCTGCGTCTTAAATCTAAATAAATATTTTATTTTATTTTCGGCTTCTTCTAACTGTGCCCGGTCAGCATTCTTTATCAGGTTATTTTTTGTTACAGTAAGGTGCTTCTGGAGGAAAGCAGGCAATTCGATTAGAAGCTAGGTATCAGGAAAATATTTCACCTCATATGGAAGGAATTCTAATCAAGAGGCTTAAGAAATGCTGAAAGAGCTATACATCATTATAGGAGATTAAAAAATAGATAATTCTTTTTTTTGATAGCTTAATTTTCCTCAAATAATCACAAAAATACTAAACCATTTCATGATCCCTATATGAATGATAGTCTGTCATTTCTGACATTTTAAATGTTTTGTTTTTACTTGCTAAATCTTTTCAAAGTAGGGCACAGACAGGGGACAAGTATCACAATGAACTTTTCCTGCCTATGATGAAAAATGCTAAGATAGAAACAGTACAGCACAAACAGGAGGGACTCCATCTTAAGGCTAAGATTCCATTTTAAGAACCAGGGAGTTAGGAGGTAAGATTCCTAACATATCTTTGGTAATCAGCCAACAACTAACCCTATATTAAGGCAGGGCAAGCAGTCCTAATTGATGTGTTCCCAGTGCTTAAGGGTAAGCACCATCTTGGAGAAAAACAGAATCAATAAATTCCTTGTGCTAAGTTTATATTACAGAATTATCTAGAAGACTGACTGTGGATGTTGACATAATGTCTCTCACTGGAGATAGATGTCATGAAACAAGCCCATGACCAGCAATGGTCTCCTCCACACCACCCACTGCCCCATTCTTGAAAGCCTTAAAAGACAGAATCCTAAGCCCTCAGAGAGCCCAACCTCTCTGAGGTTGCCCTCACTCCCCTTTCTTTGAGTGTGTCCTTTTTAAATAAAGTCTTCTTACTGCTCAACTTACTGTTTTGTCTCTACGCTCTTCCAATAGCAAGCATCTTTGCTACTTTGCTATTTCATTCTATTTTCCAGACTTAAGCACAAGTCTTCACTTGTAGGGAGGGACTACTGAGCTCTCTGATTTGGGCTTGCAAGTTCCTGTTGGCTGGGTGACCTGGGCAAGACTGCAGCTGCATGATCATGCTCTTTAGAAGCCTGCCTAAAAATCTCCTTTCTTTGCCTTTGGGAAGTTCTAAGGCCATAATCTCACTCCATCCAGCACTCTGTGGCTCCTCCAAATCGTGGCGGTGTAGGGACTTAGTTCCCACGTCATGCAGATCCAAGTGGACACTGGACCCCAGGTGACCCTGCCTTTGGGAGTTGGCATGGGATGTGCCCTGAGCCAAGCAGTTCAGTGAGCTTCTGTTTCCTCTTTCTGTTCTTCCTTGCTCTCTGTTCCCTGTATGGCTGCTGCCATTCTCTGCTGCTCTCACTTTAATAAATTATTTTCTTACCTACACTTGTCTGCCCTTTTCAAGAATTCTTTCTCTTTCAGAGTCAAGAAACCTTCCCCATCCAGGTTGAGGTTTCACCTAATATGCAGGGAGAGACCTCCCCAGATACAGCTGCCCAGCAACATTTTTAATTTCCTTTTCCAGTTACAGCACTTTACACTGGAGGTGTGACCATTCCTTTCCCATTTATTAATATAGTAGACATTTCAAAAGTGAAAGAGAAGAAATCAAATATTAGTACTTGACAAGGTACTTTGTTTCAGTGGAGAGTGTAAGATTATGAGATCAACAGAACTGAATTTTGGACCTGATTTCACAAAGATCCTGATATCAGTACTCAACAGCTTTGGGTCTCAATGTGATAATCTATAAAATTTTGAAAACTGTTGAAGCTCTGCCTAACTCATAGGATCATTGTAAGGATAAACTGAAGAGATAACAAGAGCCATAACATTAATGGTTATTTATTAACTTCTTCAATTTTTAAGCAGAGTTAAGTGCTATATTTGCCAAGAAAGACAGGGCATAGAACTCCCCCACCCAAAAGGTAAATCAGATAAACAAGCCAAGGCCTAATGAATGGGGAAAAACATACTGATATGGGAAAGAAAGGAAGAAATTTGAATTAAGTCTTGGTTCTGTTATGAATAAGTGGGTCATTTCTGAAAATATACTTCATATCTCTGAACATCCGTCTCTTTATTTTTAAAATAAGAATATTCATTGAGATTATAGTTTGTCTTATGCCCCTACCACATATTAAGATATTATGAATCAATGCTACCTTCTATGCAAAAAGAATGAGAAATCTCAAAAGATTTCAAGACATCTTTTGCAACCACTGTGCTGTGTGTTTCAAGATAAAACAATAAAACTAAGAAAAATGAAAAAATAAGGTTCTAAAGGAATGACTTTCTTTTTTCTTCATTAAGATTATATGTGTGTAAATGGGTATAGAGGGCAAGTACCTCACCATAATAAAGGCCATATATGACAAACCCACAGCCAACATCATACTTAACAGCAAGAAGCTGAAAGCTTTTCCTTTAAGATCAGGAACAAGACAGGGATGCCCACTCTCCCCACTTCTATTCAACATAGTACCAGAGGTCCTAGCCACAGCAATCAGACAACACAAAGAATTACAAGGCATCCAGATTGGCAAGGAAGAAGTTAAACTGTCCCTGTTTGCAGATGACATGATATTGTACATTTAAAAAACCCTAAAGAATCCACTCTAAAACTACTAGATCTAATATCTGAATTCAACAAAGTTGCAGGATACAAAATCAATACACAAAAATCTTTTGCATTCCTATATACTAACTATGAACTAGTAGAAGGAGAAATCGGGAAAACAATTCCATTCAAAATTGCATCAAAAAGAATAAAAAACCTAGGAATAAACCTAACCAAGAAAATGAAAGACCTATACCCTGAAAACTAAAAGACACTCTTAAGAGAAATTAAAGAAGATACCAATAAATGGAAACTCATCCCATGCTCATGGATAGGAAGAATTAATATTGTCAAAATGGCCATCCTGCCTAAAGCAATCTACAGATTCAATGCAATTCCTATCAAAATACCAACAGCATTCTTCAGCGAACTAGAGAAAATCATTCTAAAATTCATATGCAACCACAAAAGACCCCAAATAGCCAAAGCAATCCTGAGAAGGAAGAATAAAGCTGGAGGTATTACGCTCCCTGACTTCAAGCTCTACTACAAAGCCACAGTAATCAAGGCAGTTTGATACTGGCACAAGAACAGACTACAGAGCCCTGATATAAATCCAACCATATATGGTCAATTAGTATATTATAAAGGAGCCATGGATATAAAATGGAGAAATGACAGCCTCTTCAACAGCTGGTGTTGCCAAACTGGACAGCTACATGCAAGAGAATGAAACTGGATTATTGTTTAACCCTATACACAAAAGTAAACTCAAAATGGATTAAAGACTTGAATGTAAGTCATGAAACCATGAAACTCTTAGAAGACAACATAGGCAAACATCTCCTGAATATAAGCATGAGCAACTTCTTCCTGAATGCATCTCCTCGAGCAAGAGAAACAAAAGCAAAAATGAACTCATGGGACAACATCAAACAAAAAGTTTCTGTATGGCAAAGGACACCACTGACAGAACAAAAAGGCATCCTCCAGTATGGGAGAATATATTTGTAAATGACATATCTGACAAGGGGTTAACATCCAAAATATATAAAGAACTTATACGCCTCAACACTCAAAAAGTAAATAACCTGATTAACAAATGGATGGAGGATATGAAGAGACAGTTCTCCAAAGAAGAAATTCAGATGGCCAACAGACACATGAAAAGATGATCCACATCGCTAATCATCAGAGAAATGCAAATTAAAACCACAGTGAGATATTACCTCACACCAGTAAGGATGGCCAGCATCAAAAAGACTAAGAACAACAAATGCTGGTGAGGATGCAGAGAAAGGGGAACCCTCCTACACTGCTGGTGGGAATGTAAGCTAGTTCAACCATTGTGGAAAGCAATATGGAGGTTCCTCAAAAAACTAAAAATAGAAATACCATTTGACTCGGCAATCCCACTCCTTGGAATATATCCAAAGAATACAACTTCTCAGATTCAAAAAGACATATGCACCCATTATGTTTATTGCGGCACTTTTTACAATAGCCAAGAAATGGAAGCAACCTAACTGCCTATCAGTAGATGAATGGATAAAGAAGATATGGTACATATATACAATGGAATACTATTCGTCCATAAGAAAGAAACAAATCCTACCATTTGCAACAACATGGATGGAGCTGGTGGACATGATGCTCAGTGAAATAAGCCAGGCAGAGAAAGACAATGCCAAATTATTTCCCTCATTCGTGGAGTATAACAATGAAGCAAAACTGAAGGAACAAGATAGCAGCAGACTCAGAGACTCCAAGAAGGAGTTAGTGGTTACCAAAGGGGAGGGGTTTTGGAGGGCGGGTGGGGAGGGAGGGAGAAGGGGATTGAGGGGTATTATGTTTATTACACATGGTGTGGGGGATCACAGGGAGAACAGTGTAGCACAGAGAAGGCACATAGTGGATCTGTGGCATCTTACTACACTGATGGACAGTAACTGCATTGGGGTATGGGTGGGGACTTGATAATATGGGTAAATGTAGTAACCATATTGTTTTTTCCTGTGAAAACTTCATAAGAGTTTATATTAATCATACCTTAATAAAAAATATAAAAAAAAAGATTATATGTGTGTGATTTTTAACTCTGTGTGTGTGTGTGTGTATATGTGTGTGTGAAGGTTCTGTGGAAACCATCCTGGCACTGCCCCAAGAAGTGCCATTGTGACATGCAGATTATTTTCAGCTGAAAAACCATTAAGTCCCAAAGACTCAGGAGGGTACTATGACCTCCCCCACCCCCCACAACTGTATAAAATGAATTTAGATGTAGGAGGTACTCCAGGAGGAGAGCTGTCACCACAGCAGTTATATTATAATGTAAACTAGGTATGGTAGCCAGGGAGGTATGTGGCTAAATCTGTTAAAATTTCTCTCTGTGCCCCCTTGTTTCTGTATGGCCCATCAAGCATTTTGCTTGCCAAGCATTTACTCTTTTCATATCCCTGAGAATTGCTTCCCTTTTCCTTTGAAGTCTCAGACCCCTACCCCCTTCTCCACAGTCTGGATGACATATCTATCCATAGTCCCTGTCTTTGGAACCCATGTCTACTCTGCCTCTAAGTACATAATTGAACTTTTTTTTCTCCTGTTATTCTGTCTCATGTCAGTTTGATTCCTTGACCAGCTAGAACTCGGTGGGTAGAGGAAACTTTTTCCCCCCAACAGTTCTTTTTTGAGCAACCTTCATTTTTTGTTTATTTCAGAACAAAGTAGGCTTAGATTAGTTGAAAATTAAGGAGAATTACAAGGTACTTTTCAAAAGCAAACAGAATATAAGTGCTAAAAATGGCAAATGACATTGTATGGCTTTGAGATAGAAAAGAATACATAAAGGATAATGTGTTTTAAAATGGGACTTTCTATATGTCATATGACTTTTAGACATATAAAATGTCTAAAATTTTTGCAGCTTCCTTTTAATTGTCTGCTACAAATAGAGGACATTAACAGTTGAAAATACTCATTTTAACATTACTGACCTTCAGGTATTTAAGGACATTTCAAATGACATTCAGAGCAGCAAATGAGAGACTGGTATTCAACAATTTAATATATATTCAAATGAATCTTATAATCAGAGATAAATTTATGAAAGGGGATATATAATAGCTCAAGAAATGTTGGTAGATTATTAGGATTACTTCAATTGTGTGATTATCAAGGGACTGATAGTCTTTAAGGTGAATTCTTTGTATATTCTTTTGCTTTAAGAAATTTTGTATGGTGCCCAAGAAAGTTGATGAGGCTAACCTTTTCAGAGTTAGAGGATTTTGACTTGACCTGAACTGCTCATCTTTAACCAACTTTCTAGGGAATAAGGAGGGTTCTCTGTAATTTTGCAGTAAGTATGGATATGTCACTGTGGGTAAAACTGCAGTATTTCCAGAATCTCTCACCTGGCCTACTGCATCTCCATATCAATAGGTGATTACAAGGGCAAGTGAGGGCATATCTGAACCTGAGAAGTTGGGCGGGGTCCCTTTTTGCAGCCAGGTCACAAGAGACACAGATGAGCAGAAGTGGACGACTGCTTGTAACCAATAAATAGGTTTCTCCCACTTTATTTCTCCCTTTGACTGATTTCAGTTTCAAAGGTAATTTGCCCTGGGATTTTTTTCACCCCAGAGTTACAGTCACCTACATAGGAACAAGTATACTTTATCTTTCCTCTCCACTTACATCAAAAAACAGGTTTTATTGTATTTTATTGCTTGTTTTATGAGTTTGTATGGGTGTGTATTGTGTGTCCCAGTGCTGCATATTAAAATTAAAATTACCAGGATAGAATATATTGAAATGGCCATATTTTCTGATTTTTTAAAAAACATATCTTTTCTCTTTTTTCTAACACCTTGTAGTAGGAATATATTTTATAGGCCATTAAATGCAAAACAGATTTGCTAAAACTTCAAACTCCAGTGCTATCTTATAGAATGAAAAAATGTATAGCCTGAAAAGTTAAATTGCTTGGTAATTGTTAAATAATTTTATGTAATTGACATTTATGGAATATTCCATCCAACAATTACATATTCTTTTCAAGAACAAATGACACATTCACCAAGATATGTCACACTCTGGGTCAAAAAACAAACTTCAACATATTTAAAATGATAATCATCAAATAAAATATGTTTAAGACCACAGTGGATTTAAACTAGAAGTAAATATTGGAAAGGAGGCAGGATAATCCTTATATATTGAGAATTTAAGAAGCACACTTCTAACTAACACATAGGTCTGAAAAAGACCCTCAAGAAAAATTAAGAATGAATGATGACAGTCTCTATTCGTAGGCTGGAAGACTCACAATAATTAAGATGTTAATTCTTCCATATTTGACCTATAGGTTCAATTCAAATCATTGCAAACAATTTTGTAAATATTGATAAAATGATGTTAAAGTTTATATGAAAGACCTAAAGCTGAAATACAGGCAATATGACTAAAAAAGAACAAAGTTGGAAGACTCACATTACCTGAATTCAATATTATAAGGCTACAGTAATTAAGATAACATGGTATTAGTGAAATAATAGATATATAGATCAATAGAACTCACAGTACACAACTCAGGATTTACTATAAAGTTACATTAAGCAAGACAGTGTGGTACTGTAAGAGAATAGACATAAAGATAAATGGAACAGAAGAGAGAACCCACAAAATTATAGACAACCAATTTTCTACAAAGAAGGAAAGGCAATCCCCCTGAGAATGAGTAGTCTTTTCAGCAAATGCTGAAACAAGTGGATATCCATAACAGCAAGACACAACTTGAAGAAAATATTTGAAAAACACATATCTGATAAAAGACTATAGCCAAAATATATAAAGAAACCTTGCCACTCAACAATAAGAAAACAAACTACCCATTGAAAAATTGAGCAAGATATCTGAAAATTCATAAAGGAAGATATATATATATATATATATATAGCAACTAAGAATATGAAAGAGTCCACTGCATTTATTATTAGAGAGCAGCATATTTAAAAAATTAGAAACCACTACATACCTATCAGAATGGCTAAACAACAAAAATTAAACAACAGGAACAAAGGGTCAAAGAACAGTGCTAACAAAACAACATGCTGGTGAGGATGCAAACTGACAGAAATACTCCTGGTGAAAATATGCAGCTACTTTGGAAGACAACTTGACAGTTCCTTACAACAAAATTAAACATAATATTGCTATGCAATCCAAAAATTACACTACTAGTTATTTATTCAACTTGTTTGAAAATTTATGTCCTCACAAAATCCTACACACAGATATTTATAGTAACTTTATTCATAATTTCCCCAAAACTAGAAATAGCCAAGATGTCCTCAATAGGTAAATGGATAAATCTAATGGCAGAAATCCATATAATGAGATATTATTCAGCAAGAAAAAAATTAATGAGCTATCAAGCCATGAAAAGATATGAAGGAATTTTAATGCATATTGCTAAATGAAATAATCCAGTTTGGAAAAGTCTACATACCATGGTTTTCCAATTATATTACTTTGTAGAAAAAGCAAATATATAGAGACAAAAGAGAAGAGTGGTTGCCAGGAGTTGGAGTAGGGTAGGGTGGGAGAGATGTATAGATGAAGCACAGAGGATCTTGAGCATGGTAAAACTATTCTGTATGATAATGTAATGGTGACACTGACTATACATTTGTCAAAACCTACATGACTTTAATGCACAAAGAGTGAACCTTAATTATGCAAATTTTAAAAAGTCATTTAGGAAGTTGGGAGATCACAGTATGGAATCCAGACTCTCATAAGAGACTCAAAAAGTATTAAAAATGTATGAAACACCTTTATCTAAATTAGGATGAAACAGTACAAACAGATCGATTTGGAAATGAGTATAATGTGTTAAGATTAAAGACAAAAGGAATTGCATGCATTTTAGTTTATAAATTATTTCCATGAGCTATGTGGGTATGGGTTAATAATTGTGATACTAATATACACATATACTGGGATTAAATAAATGGATGGTGGATTGTGGGCCAACCAATCTCTTTATCATGAGAGGTTGTAGATGAGAAAGGGTATGAGGCTAGAATGATCTGTGTGATCAAGGATAAGAATCGGAGACAGTTGGTACTTATACTTCACATAGATACAGATGAATACATATAGAAATACTTACAAAATGTGTCTACATACTGACTGATAAAACACATATTTCATTGCTTTGTCTGATGAGATGACCAGAAGAAACCATACTTTGGAGGCAACCAAGTCCTAGCACCCAGATTTTATTTTCAAAGAACATTCTCCAATAAAAACAATCAGAGTTCCTTGGAGAAATATACTAGAGATGAGCCTGGAGCAGAAAGTAAGGAAGTGCTAAGAGGAACAAAAACAAAACAAAAACTAACAAGCAATCTAACAAGACACAAAAACACACCCCACACATTGACGAGGCTCTGTCAGAAGAAACAGGAATCAGCTGAGAGAGCTGCTGGATGCCAAACCTGAAGCACTTGTGCTGCAGTATGAAAGGAAGAAAGAAAAACACCAACAGTAATTTTACAGCGGAGAAGCTTGACAAACCACCCGAAGCGGGTGATCAAGGTCAGCATCAACAACAATAAATCATCTTCTTAGTATTTACTCTGGATAACTAAAATACCTGTGGCTAATTTTCTAGAGTCTTCTTCCCAAAATCTACAACCCCAGTAAGTATAAGAAGAAAGTCAAACAAATTCCAATAGAAAAGCATTCTACAAAATACCTGACCAGTAGTCTTCAAAACCGTCAAGGCCATGAAAAACCAGCCAAGTGTGAGAATCTGTCACAACCGAAACGAGCCTAAGGAGACTAAATGTGATGTGGTATCCTGTACGGAATCTCCAAACAGAAAAAGGACATTACATAGAAACTAAGGAAATCTAAATAAACTGTGTACTTCAGTTAATAATAAGAGCAATATTAATCTACTATAACAGATACACCATTATAATTAGTGTAAGATATTAATAATGGGGGTACACTGCATGTGTGTTTATATGGGACTTTCTTTACTGTCTTCTCAATACTTCTGTAAATCTAAAACTGCTCTAAAAAATAGTCAATTAAAAAAGTTGTCTATTCGAATATAAACATACACAATCATATTACTGATAAAAATACTTTTTACAGAAAAAAATTCCATAATAATAATAAGAAAAATAACCTAATAAAAATATACAAAATTTTTAACATATGCTTTGCAAAAGATACATATCTAGTAAAAATCTAGAAAAAAAATGTCAACATTATTTGACATCAGAAAAATGCAAGTTAAACTGCAAAGAAATGTCTGTCCCTTGTCAACATAACATGATGCTAAGAAAAACATACTGTTTAAAATGTAATTGGAACCCTCGAAGGCAAAGGAAAAAGAAGAGTAAATTTTTAAGGAAAATGTTAGGGAATTTTCCAATAAAGAAATTAAATGATACATCCTAGAAGCAGAGTGACCCCAAAACAAGATAATAACCAACATATGCACAAACACACAGATTCAAATGCTTAATACAGATATATCAAAGACAAACTTATAAAAACATAAAGGGAAATTTTTTAAGGTAGTCATAGAAAAAATGTACATTATCTACAGAGAGGCATGAAGTTATGAAAAATAGATTCATCATTAGAGGCAATGTAATCTAGAAGACATTGGAGTATCATCCTTCATGTAATGTAAGAAAATTTCAACTAGAATACTATTTCCAGAGAAAATATCTTTTGGGAAAGAAGGTGAAATACAGATTTTTCAAACAAATAAAAACTATGAGAATATATTACCTGCAGACTCATACTAAAAGAAATGTTAAAGAAGCTTCATAGTAAAAAGGAATATGATACCAGACAGAACTTGAGATTCAGACTAAGAAATGTGGAGCTCTGGAAATGGCTAAAAATGAAGTTTTAGTTAAAAAGATATATATATTTTATTTTAAAAGCTTAACAGATAATTCAAAAAATAACAATGGACTTACATGTAAAATATCTACTTTTATCTCAGTATATTATTTTATATTTTCTAGTTTCATTGTAAATGGAAAATTATTAAGTATATACTATTCTATGCCTTCTACTCTTCTATGATTCTATATACACTTGGACTAATAAAGATGAGATTAATTCACATGTGTATCATATCACCTGTTTTTAATGAATAGTACTCCATTGTATGAATATACCACGCTTTTTTTATCCATTCATATTGTCAAGTTGTTCATTGTTTATAGTTACTACAATAGAGTTGCTAAGAACATTTGTGTACAAATCTTTGTATGTAGACACATCAACTTTATTTTTCTTGGATAAATACCTAGTAGTGGAAGGGCTATATTAAGTGGTGGAAGAGCTATATTATAGGGCAAACTCACATTTAACTTTTAAAGAAACAAGCAAACAGTTCCCATGTGGATGCGCCATTTCACATTTTCACCAGCAGTGTGGGAGTCTTTCAGTTCCTTCATTTCCTCGACATCATATCAGTCTTTCTTCTTTCATTTTTTTTTGTAATTAAGCCATTACAATGGGGGTCTAGTGGTATCTTATTGTGGTTTTGCTCTCTTTCCTTACTGACCAAATGATATTGAATATTTTTTCATGTATTTATTTTAAAACGGTATATCTTCTTAGAAGCAGCTGCTTAAGTCTTTTTACTTATTTTACTTTTTAGAGCTCTTTATGTATTCTGTATACAAGTCTTTGATCAGATATATGATTTTCAAATATATTCTCCCCGTCTATAGTAGATGTTTTCATTCTTTTAACAGTGTCTTTTGAAGAGATGTTTTTATTTATAAATTGTACAATTTACTTGTAAATTGTACAAAGTTCAAGTTATCAAATTTTCTTTTATGGAATTTACCTTTTTATTGTTATATCTAAGAAATATTTGCCTAATCCAGGGTCACAAAATTTTTTTCTTAAGATTTCTTCTGGAAGTTTTATGATCTAAGAATTTCCATTTTTATGTATGGCCCACTTTGAATTAATTTTTTATATCGCATGAAACACTTATCAAAGTTAGTTTGTAAATATTGGGATATCATAGTTTCAATAACATATAGTGAAAAGTTTATTTATTCTTTTCAGAGCATACTTTGTACATTGGCCTAAAATCAGTTGTTGATGTACATGTAAGTCTAATCCTGAATTCTTAATTTTGTTTTATTGATTTGTTCATCTACCTTAATTCCAATTCCATACTATCTTGATAATTGTAGATTTATAATAAATCTTGAAAGTAGGTTATATTTATCATTGTTTTTCAGATTTTTGTTTAACATAAGTCCTTTGCATTTCTATTTGAATTTTATAATCACCTTGTTAATGTCTATTTTTAAAATGATTTGGAAAAAATTATTTGAACTTTGGGATTGCATTATGTCTACAGTTCAATATGGAGAAAATTTACATTTTAAATATATCGATATTCAACCCATGAAAGTTTCTCTCTCCTTTTATTGAAATATTCTTTAATGGATTTCCACAATATTTTGCAATTTTCAGTGTAGAAATGCAACATATAGTTTGTCAGGTTTATTCCTAATTATTTAATATTTTTGATACTATTATAAACTACTTTTATTACTTCAATTTCTGATTGTTCACTGATAGTATATGGAAATACAGTGATTTTTTGTCAATTATTTGCCTTCTAAAACCTTAAATTTATTAATAATTCCAACATGTTATTTTAGGTTCCATTAAATTCTCTACATAGATAATTATATCATCATCTCATATGAAATGAGTTTTATTTCTTTACCAATCTGGATTTTTTCCCTTCTCTTATTGCACTAGCTATAATCTCTACTACAATATTGAATATACATAGTAAGATTGGATATCTTTATCTTATTCCTGATCATAGTCTTTCAACATTAAGTCTGATGTTAACTATAGATTTTACACAGATGCTTCTTTATCAGGTTCAGAAATGTTATTTCAATTCATAGTTTGCTAAAAAAAATTTTTAATGAATATTTTATTTTGTTAAATGTCGAATATTTCTATTGAGACAATTATAGGTTTATCTCTTTTAATTTGTTAATATGGAAATTTCATTGATCCTTTTTGAATGTTAAATCAACATTACATTGAGCAATTTGTTCTTAACAGAAATGACAACAAAAAATAATGTTGTCATTTCTGTTAAGAAGTCCTCCAGGATTCTCAGAAAGATGCAAATCATCAACCCCACTGATATCAATAAACACTGACAAATATGAATCTGCTCTGCATAGCATTAGGAGTTAGAAAAGGTTTGATTATTTGAGAAGACTTATAAGACCCAAAATGTCAGAACTCACTAACCTTGGTTTATTTTAGGAAAACAATACAATATAGCAACTGCATTAAAGTAAGGATATGGATTTTGACCAATGGTTGCATTACAGACTCAAATCTTAATTTTTACTGCTTTATTGGAGTCACAATGGATATGTTTTCTCTCTCTTATCAGAAACCACTAAGGGGGGCTCATAACATAGTAGAAGCAGGAAGTTGGAAATGAAATCTCAGCAGCAGCTTCTTATACATTGCTAGCAATATAGACATATTTCTTGTCATGTAAAGAATGTCAAGGCAGAGCCCTCCAGGATTCTCAGAAAGATGTAAATCATCAACCCCACTGATATCAATAAACACTACTGGCAAGCTTAAAAAAGCCACCCCAAAACTTGCCACAGAGCCTATTTTATTAACTAGTGCATTTCATACCTTAAGCAGGTGCCAGTGTCCTATTGATATTTCAGCAAAGCTACTCAGGCTAATTGCAAGCCTACAGAATTAACTCCTCAGATCTCCCCATTCCCTAAGGAAAATCCACAAATATTTCTTTTTTGCAACATACTTTTCTTTATTAGTCATGAAAGTATAAAATAATGATTAAAAATTATGTATGCATTCAATGAATTTATAGTTTTAAATTTTTTGATCCTTTAAAAGCAGAACTTGAAATAATGACTTGGGGACAGATATTTTTGATGGGGGGATTGATCCCAGGAAGGAGATGTAATAGAACAAATTGAGTAATTCATGGAATAAAGAAAATCTGCTATTAGCAGTCCTTGAGAATTATTCAAAATGATTCCCAGAATTGACTTCCTAATTGATGAAAGGCTGGAGCATTTATCCATCTGCTGCTTTCTTCCAAGACTGAGAATTATCTCCAAGGATTTCAACTCCCCCAACCTTCTTGTCTTCATGTGCACAAAAATCAATATAGTTACAGTGATATTGGAGAAAGGTGGTAAGATGCTCAGTGTATGAATTGGGACAGTGTCAGCAACAGGTAAATATGGTCTCACCAGAATTATCTACCACAATTGATAATAGCTGAATATTAGCTATATGCATCTCTTTCACTTACCAGGTAAGCTAAGGAGATGCATACCAGAATACAAGAAATGTGCCTTATATTCATTTTTTAAAATCCACTAGACAGTAAGCTACACAGTTTGTATGTGACTAAGAGATGTGTCTCTTTATTCACAATACTCTGTTGATGTCCTAGCCTAGAGCCTAGTGCACAATAAACATCGCAGAGATATTTCTTAGAAAGAAAGAGGAAAGGAATAAAGGACAGAAAGAAAGGAGGGTGGCACAAGTCCAATTTCCACACCAGGGTATATATTAGTAATACAGTGATGCAAGTGTAGCACTCGTGTGTACAAAGACTGCAAAATCAGAAATCATGGTAGAGTGAAAAAGGAATGAAGAAAAATCTCTATTAGGATTTCCAAATTGAAGTCATCTACTTTACAGTTTTGATTTGAGGCTACTCTGGAGACTTAATTATTATCATTTCAATATCAATTGCAGTATCTTTCAAAATGAACCTATAATTTCTTTTCTGGCACTTTCTAGAGCTGAGATCGCTTGAACAAAGATCAAAAGAGTTTGCTCTTTCCTTTTATTTTTAGGGAGCTTACAGAAATCTGTTCTCAACTGTCAGATTTTCTGCTGCTTTATAAGGAGGAGTGATAGGTAGGCTTACAGCCCTTAGGAATGCATATTTCAAGTCAGAAATCAAGTTTTGTAGCAACTCAGAGTACACAAGATAAACAGATGGTTCTATATTCCCAAAGAAGTGTTTTCTCTCTCTCTCTCCTTTTTTTTTTTTTTCAGTGTTTGTACACACTTCATGCTTTGATATATTAGTCACTGAAAGCTTCCTTTAAGAAGACTGGAATGATTTGCAATGATTTGAATGAAAAGAAGATGTTAAGTCTGCCTTAGATCTGTTTTTGTTTGGTTAGAGAATAAATAGTAGTAGTTTTTTTTTTTTGTTTTTAATAGTCTCATTGTAGATTTAGAATTCACTTTCAGAAAAGATCCTTTACTTTTATAAATTTGGGAAAAAAGAAACAATTGTAACAAAACAGCAAACAAAGGAGCAGAAAACGTATTCCTTTTAGATTGCTAGGCTATTCTTTGGATTTTGTTTTTATTTCCTGAGCATTTTGTGGACATTAAGTATATAATGAAAGATTAATAATCACCTTGATTAAGGTTTGGTAGAATATTAATTAAATTAGTCACAAACCACAGCCCAGGAAGGAATTATACTTTAACAGACTAATGTTAATGTGAATTTCCAGGTACTCTTTATTTAAAGAGAAAATGTATATTTTGTTACTTCTATAATTTAATTATATAAGATTCCAAAATGAGAAATGTGGTGTTAAATATTACATCAAAGTATAAATTAAAATTTCTAAGATAATAAAACAACCAACATATAAATAATGGAGGAGGAGGAATAAGAACGGAGAGAAATAAAGAATCACCGGACAGTGACTATAATAGCTCAATAAGCGAGTTAAGTTACACAGTAAGATACTAAAGAAGCTAACCTTGAACCTTTGATAGCCACGAATCTAAAGCCTGCAATGGCAATAAGTACATATCTGTCAATAATCACCCTAAATATAAATGGGCTGAATGCACCAATCAAAAGACACAGAGTAATAGAATGGATAAAAAAGCAAGACCCATCTATATGCTGCTCACAAGAGACCCACCTTAAACCCAAAGACATGCACAGACTAAAAGTCAAGGGATGGAAAAAGATATTTCATGCAAACAACAGGGAGAAAAAGCAGGTGTTGCATTACTAGTATCAGACAAAATAGACTTCAAAACGAGGAAGCCAAGATGGCGGCATGAGTAGGACAGTGGGAATCCCTCCCCAAAACATATATATTTTTGAAAATATAACAAACACAACTAACCCTGAAAGAGATACCAGAAGATGCAGAATAGCCAGACTGAATCCACACCCGCAAGAAACCAGTGCCTCACAAAGGGGGTAAGATACAAGCCCAGGCCTGGCGGGACCCGAGCGCCCCTCACCCCAGCTCCCAGTGGGAGGAGAGGAGTCAGAGCAGGGAGGGAGAGGGAGTCCAGGACTGCTAAATAGACAGCCCAAGCCATCCTCACCAGAGCACAGACACAGTGCATGCATGGGGTGCTGGAAACTAGGGAAACAGGACAATAAGACCTGTGAGTGGGTCCCTGCAGTCGGCACCACTGGGACAAAGGAAAGAGAGTGCTTTTTGAAAGTCTAAAAGGGACAGGGACCCCACAGCAGGACAGAAGTGTCCTGGGACACTTAGCCCAGAGGCTGGGAATGAGGGGAACCCTGGGCACCCTAACCCCCTGGGCAGCAGTGCAGCTCTGAGACCCCTCAGGGTGATAAACAGACCCCCACCCATTCCCCCTCTGTTGTGACCCCGCCATAGCACTGCAGCGGCCTGAGGCTGGCCATGCCAACAACAAGGGAGCTTCCTCCATAGCAGCCGGGCAAGAAACAGAGACCCAGTCTAAGCGCAACTGCCCAACACAAGCCTCTAGGGGTCGCCGTTGTCCCAGTAAAGAAAGGCCAGGAGCAAGTGGAAAGGGTCTTGGTTCTCCCAGCTGACAGACGAGTCAGTAGCATACCAGTGCATCTATCAACATGAAAAGGCAGAAAAATTTGATGCAGACAAGACTAACCCAGATATCCTCTACATCCTCCTCTGAAAAGGAATCTGGGGAGCTAGATTTAACCAATCTTCCTGAAAAAGAATTCAAAACAAAAGACATAAACATGCTCATGGACTTAAAGAGAAATATGCAAGAACTAAGGAGGGAGAATACAGAAATAAAACAGTCTCTGGAAGGACTTAAAAGCAGAATGGATGAGATACAAGAGATCATTAATGAACTAGAAATCAGAGAACAGGAATGCAGAGAAGCTGATGCAGAGAGAGATAAAAGGATCTCCAGAAATGAAACAATATTGATAACAGTGTGACCAATAGAAACAGAACAATATTCGCATTATAGAAGTACCAGTAGAAGAAGAAGAGAGATAAAAAGGAATGGAAACTGTCCTTGAAGAAATAATTGCTGAAAACTTCCCCAAACTGGGGGAGGAAATGGCCTCTCAGACCACAGAAGCACACAGAACCCCATGACAAGGGACCCAAGGAGGCCAACACCAAGACACATAATAATTAAAAGGGCAAAGATCAAAGACAAGGCCAGAGTATTAAAGGCAGCCAGAGAGAAAAAAAGGTCACCTACAAAGGAAAACCCATCGTGCTATCATCAGACTTCTCAACAGAAACCTTACAGGCCAGAAGAGAATGGCATGATATATTTAATGAAATGAAACAGAAGGGCGTTGAAAAAAGAATACTGTATCCAACACGATTATCATTTAAATATGAAGGAGGGACTAACAATTCCCAGACAAGCAAAAGTTGAGGGAATTTGCCTCCCACAAACCATCTCTATAGGGTTTCTTAGAGAGACAGCTCTTGATGGGAGCACTCCTAAAAAGAGCACAGAACAAAACAGCCAACATATGAAGAATGGAGGAGGAGGAATAAGAAGGGAGAGAAATAAAGAATCATCAGACAGTGTTTATAAAAGCTTAGTAAACGAGTTAAGTTAGACAGTAAGATAGTAAACAAGCTAACTTTGAACCTTTGGTAATCACAAACTTAAAGCCTGCAATGGAAATAAGTACATATCTTTCAATAATTACCCTAAATGTAAATGGATTGAATGCATAATCATAAGACACAGAGAAATAGAATGGATAAAAAAGCAAGACCCATCTATATGCTGCTTACAAGAGACTCACCTCAAACCCAAAGACATGCACAGATTAAAAGTCAAGGGATGGCAAAAGATATTTCAAGCAAACAATAGGGAGAAAAAAGCAGGTGTTGCAGTACCAGTATCAGACAAAATAGACTTCAAAACAAAGAAAGTAACAAGAGATAAAGAAGGATGATACATAATGATAAAGGGTTCAGTTCAACAAGAGGATATAACAATGATAAATATATATGTACCCAACACAGGGGCACCAACATAAGTGAAACAAATACTAACAGAATTAAAGGACAAAACAGAATGCAATGCATTCATTTTAGGAGGCTTCAACACACCACTCACTCCAAAGGACAGATCCACTAGACAGAAAATAAGTAAGGACACAGAGGCACTGAACAACACACTAGAACAGATGGACCTAAAAGACATCTACGGAACTCAACATCTAAAAGCAAGAGCATACACATTTTTCTCAAGTGCACATGGAATATTCTCCAGAATAGACCACATACTAGGCCACAAAAAGAGCCTCAGTAAATTCAAAAAGATTGAAATTCTACCAACCAGCTTTCAATACCACAAAGGTGTAAAATTAGAAATAAATTGTACAAAGAAAGCAAAAAGGCTCACAAATACATGGAGGTTTGAGAACATGCTCCTAAATAATCAATGGATCAATGAACAAATTAAAAATCAGATCAAGCAATATATGAAAACAAATGACAACAACCCAAAGCCCCAACTACTGTGGGATGCAGTCAAAGCAGTCTTAAGGGGAAATTATATAGCAATCCAGGCACATTTAAAGAAGGAAGAACAATCGCAAATGAATAGTCTAATGTCACAATTATCAAAATTGGAAAAAGAAGAACAAATGAGGCCTAAGGTCAGCAAAAGGATGGGACACAATAAACATCAGAGAAGAAAGAAATAAAATTAAGAATGAAACAAAAGAAAAAATAAATGAAACCAAGAGCTGGTTCTTTGAGAAAACAAACAAAATAGATAAGCTTCTAGCCAGACTTATTAAGAGAAAAAGAGAAACAACACACATCAACAGAATCAGAAATCAGAAAGGAAAAATCATGACAGACCTCATAGAAATACAAAGAATTATGAGAGAATACTATGAAAACCTATGTGCTAACAAGCTGGAAAACCTAGAAGAAATGGACAACTTCCTAGAAAAATAAAACCTTCCAAGACTGACCCAGAAAGAAACAGAAAGTCTAAACAGAACAATTACCAGCAATGAAACTGAAGCGATAATCAAAACACTACACAAGAACAAAACTCCCAGGCCAGATGCAATTACCAAGTAATTTTATCAGACATACAGAGAAGGCATAATACCCATTCTTCATAAAGTTTTCCAAAAATAGAAGAGGAGGGAATACTCCCAAACGCATTCTATGAAGCCAACATCACCCTAATACCAAAACCAGGCAGAGACCCCACCAAAAAAGAAAACTGCAGACCAATATCCCTGATGAACGTAGATGCAAAAATACTCAACAAAATATTAGAAAACCGAATTCAAAAATACATCAAAAGGATCATACACCATGACCAAGTAGGATTCATCCCAGGGATGCAAGGATGGTACGACATTTGAAAATCCAACAACATCATCCACCACATAAACAAAAAGAAGGACAAAAACCACATGATCATCTCCATACGTGGTGAAAAAGCATTCGACAAAATTCAACATCCACTCATGATAAAAACTCTCAACAAAATGGGTATAGAGGGCAAGTACCTCAAAATAATAAAGCCCGTATATGATAAACCCACAGCCAACATCATACTGAACAGTGAGAGGCTGAAACCTTTTCCTCTGAGATCAGGAACAAGACAGGTATGCCCACTCTCCCCACTGTTATTCAATGTGGTACTGGAGGTCCTAGCCACGGCAATCAGACAAAGCAAAGAAATACAAGGAATCCAGATTGGGAAAGAAGAAGTGAAACTGTCACTATTTGCAGATGACATGATATTGTACATAAAAAACCCTAAGGACTCCACTCCAAAACTACTAGAACTAATACTGGAATTCAGCAAAGTTGCAGGATACAAAATTAACATACAGAAATTTTTGGCTTTCCAATACACTAACAATGAACTAATAGAAAGAGAAATCAGGAAAACAATTCCATTCACAATAGCATCAAAGAGAATATAATAAACTAAGAATAAACCTAAGCAAGGAAGTGAAAGACCTATACCCTGAAAACTATAGGACACTCTTAAGAGAAATTGAGGAGGTCAGTAACAAATAGAAATTCGTCCCATGCTCCTGGCTGGGAATAATTAATATTGTCAAAATGGCCATCTGGCCCAGCACAATATACAGATTCGATGCAATCCCTATCAAATTACCAACAGCATTCTTCAAAGAATCAGAACAAATAGTTCACAAATTCATATGGAAACACCAAAGACCCCAAATAGCTAAAGAAATCCTGAGAAGGAAGAATAAAGTGGGGTGATCTCACTCCCCAACATCAGGGCTACTACAAAGTAACAGTAATCAAGACAATTTGGTACTGGCACAAAAACATAGCTACAGACCAGTGGAACAGAATAGAGACTCCAAACATTAACCCAAACATATATGGTCAATTAATATTTGATAAAGGAAACATTGACATACAGTGGGGAAATGACACTCTCTTCAACAGATGGTGCTGGCAAAACTGGACAGCTACATGTAAGAAAATGAAACTGGATCACTGTCTAACCCCATACACAAAAGTAAATTCAAAATGGATCAAAGACTTGAACGTAACTCATGAAACCATAAAACTCTTAGAAAAAAACATATGCAAAAATCTCTTAGACATAAACAAGAGTGACCTCTTCTTGAACATACCTCCCCAGGCAAGGGAAACAAAAGCAAAAATGAACAAGTGGGACTATATCAAGCTGAAAAGCTTCTGTACAGCAAAGGACACCATCAATAGAAGAAAAAGGTACCCTACAGTATGGGAGAATACATTCATAAATGACATATCCAATAAGGGTTAGACATCCAAATTATATAAAGAGCTCACACACCTCAGCAAACGAAAAGCAAATAATCCAATTAAAAAATGGGCAGAGGAGCTGAACAGTTCTCTAAAGAAGAAATTCAGATGGCACACAGATACATGAAAAGATGCTCCACATCGCTTGTCATCGGAGAAATGCAAATTAAAACCACAATGAGATATCACCTCACACCAGTAAGGATGGTTATCATCTAAAAGACAAACAACAACAAATGTTGGCGAGGTTGTGGAGAAAGGGGAACCCTCCAACACTGCTGGTGGGAATGTAAATTAGTTCAGCCATTGTGGAAAGTGGTATGGATGTTCCTCTAAATGCTCAAAATAGAAATACCATTTTACCCAGGAATTCCACATCTAGGAATTTGCCCTAAGAATGCAGCACTCCAGTTTGAAAAAGACAGATGCACCCCTTTATTTATCGCAGCACTATTTACAATAGCCAAGAAATGGAAGCAACTTAAGTGTCCATTAGTACATGAATGGATAAAGAAGATGTGATACATATACACAATGGAATATTATTCAACCATAAGAAGAAAACAAATCCTACCATTTACAACAACATGGATGGAGCTAGAGGGTATTATGCTCAGTGAAATAAGCCAGGCGGAGAAAAACAAGTACCAAATGATTTCAGTCATATGTGGAGTATAAGAACAAAGAAAAACTGAGGGAGCAAAACAGCAGCAGAATCACAGAACCCAAGAATGGACTAACAGTTACCAAAGGGAAAGGGACTGAGGAGGATGGGTGGGAAGGGAGGGATAAGGACAGGGAAGAAGAAAAGGGGCATTATGATTAGCATGTATAGTGTTGTGTGAGGGTACAGGAGGGCTGTGGAACACAGAGATGACAGGTGGTGATTATACAGCATCTTGCTCTTCTGATGGACAGTGACTATAGTGGGATATGTGTGGGGGACAAAGTGAGTGGGTGAGCCTGGTAAACATAGTGTTCTTCATGTAATTGTAGATTAAAGATAGCAAAAAAAAATAGACTTCAAAACATAGAAAGTAACAAGAGATAAAGAAGGACATTACATAATGATAAAGGGCTCAGTCCAACAAGAAGATATAACCATTATAAATATATATGCACCCAACACAGGAGCACCAGCATATGTGAAACAAATACTAACAGAACTAACGGAGGAAATAGAATGCAATGCATTCATTTTAGGAGACTTCAAAACAACACTCACTCAAAAGGACAGATCCTCCAGAGAGAAAATAACTAAGGACACAGAGGCACTGAACAACACACTAGAACAGATCTAACTAATGGACATCTATGGAACTCTACATTCAAAAGCAACAGGGTACACATTCTTTGTAAGTGCACATGGAACATTCTCCATAGTAGACCACATACTAGGCCACCAAAAGAGCCTCAGTAAATTCAAAAAGATTGAAATTCTACCAAAAAGCTTTTCAGACCATAAAGGAATAAAACTAAAACTAAATTGTACAAAGAAAGCAAAAAGGCCCACAAACACATGGAGGCTTGACAACATGCTCTTAAATAATCAATGGATCAATGACCGAATTAAAATAGAGATCAAGCAATATATGGAAACAAATGACAACAACAACACAAAGCCCCATCTACTGTGGGCCGCAGTGAAAGCAGTCTTAAGAGGAAAGTATATAGCAATCCAGGCACATTTAAAGAAGGAAGAACAAACCTAAATGAATAGTCTAACATCACAATTATCAAAATTGGAAAAAGAAGAATAAATCAGCAGAAGGAGGGACATAATAAAGATCAGAGAAGAAACAAACAAAATTGAGAAGAATAAAACAATAGAAAAAAATCAATAAAACCAAGAGCTGGTTCTTCGAGAAAATAAACAAAATAGATAAGCCTCTAGCCAGACTTATTAAGAGAAAAAGAGAAACAACACACATCAACAGAATCAGAAATGAGATAGGAAAAATCACGACGGAACACACAGATATACAAAGAATTATTAGAGAATACTATGAAAACCTATATGCTAACAAGCTGGGAAACCTAGGAGAAATGGACAACTTCCTAGAAAAATACAACCTTCCAAGACTGACCCAGAAAGAAACAGAAAATCTAAACAGACAAATTACCAGCAATGAAACTGAAGTGGTAATCAGAAAAATACCAAAGAACAAAACCCCCGGGCCAGATGGATTTACCTCAGAATTTTATCAGACATACAGGGAAGACATAATACCCATTCTCCTTAAAGTTTTCCAAAAAATAGAGGAGGAGGGGATACTCCCAAACTCATTCTATGAAGCTAACATCACCCTAATACCAAAACCAGGCAAAGACCCCACCAAAAAAGAAAACTACAGACCAATATCCCTGATGAACGTAGATGCAAAAATACTCAACAAAATATTAGCAAACCGAATTCAAAAATACATCAAAAGGATCATACACCATGACCAAGTGGGATTCATCCCAGGGATGCAAGGATGGTACAACATTCAAAAGCCCATCAACATCATCCACCACATCAAGAAAAAGAAAGACAAAAACCACATGATCATCTCCACAGATGCTGAAAAAGCATTTGACAAAGTTCAACATCCATTCATGATAAAAACTCTCAGCAAAATGGGTATAGAGGGCAAGTACCTCAACATAATAAGGCCATCTATGATAAACCCACAGACAACATTCTATTGAACAGCGAGAAGCTGAAAGCATTTCCTCTGAGATCGGGAACTAGACAGGGATGCCCACTCTCTCCACTGTTATTTAACATAGTACTGGAGGTCCTAGCCACGGCAATCAGACAAAACAAAAAAATACAAGGAATCCAGATTGGTAAAGAAGAAGTTAAACTGTCACTCTTTGCAGATGACATGATACTGTACATAAAAAACCCTAAAGAGTCCACCCCAAAACTACTAGAACTGATATCGGAATACAGTAAAGGTGCAGGATACAAAATCAACCCACAGAAATCTGTGGCTTTCCTATACACTAACAATGAACCAACAGAAAGAGAAATCAGGAAAACATCTCCATTCACAATTGCATCAAAAAAAAAAAAATACCTAGGAATAAACCTAACCAAAGAAGTGAAAGACTCATACTCTGAAAACTACAAGTCACTTTTAAGAGAAATTAAAGGGGACACTAACAGATGGAAACTCATCCCATGCTCGTGGCTAGGAAGAATTAATATCGTCAAAATGGCCATCCTGCCCAAAGCAATATACAGATTTGATGCAATCCCTATCAGATGACCAGCAACATTCTTCAAGGAACTGGAATAAATAATTCAAAAATTCGTATGGAAACACCAAAGACCCCGAATAGCCAAAGCAATCCTGAGAAAGAAGACTAAAGTAGGGGGGATCTCACTCCCCAACTTCAAGCTCTACTATAAAGCCATAGTAATCAAGACAATTTGGTACTGGCACAGGAACAGAGCCACAGACCAATGGAACAGACTAGAGAATCCAGACATTAACCCAGACATATATGGTCAATTAATATTTGATAAAGAAGCCATGGACATACAATGCGAAATGACAGTTTCTTCAACAGATGGTGCTAGCAAAACTGGACAGCTACATGTAGGAGAATGAAACTGGACCATTGTCTAACCCCATATACAAAAGTAAACTCAAAATTGTTCAAAGACCTGAAGTTAAGTCATGAAACCATTAAACTCTTGGAAGAAAACAGGCAAAAACCTCTTAGACATAAACATGAGTGACCTCTTCTTGAACATATCGCCCCGGGCAAGGAAAACAACAGGAAAAATGAACAAGTGGGACTATATTAAGCTGAAAAGCTTCTGTACAGCAAAAGACACCATGAATAGAACAAAAAGGAACCCTACAGTATGGGAGAATATATTTGAAAATGACAGATCCAATAAAGGCTTGACGTCTAGAATATATAAAGAGCTCACACGCCTCAACAAACAAAAAACAAATAACCCAATTAAAAAATGTGCCGAGGAACTGAACAGACAGTTCTCCAAAAAAGAAAGACAGGTGGCCAACAAACACATGAAAAGATGCTTCACATCGCTAATTATCAGAGAAATGCAAATTAAAACTACAATGAGGTATCACCTCACACCAGTAAGGACGGCTGCCATCCAAAAGACAAACAACAACAAATGTTGGCGAGGCTGTGGAGAAACGGGAACCCTCCTACACTGCTGGTGGGAATGTAAATTAGTTCAACCATTGTGGAAAGCAGTATGGAGGTACATCAAAATGCTCAAAACAGACTTACCATTTGATCCAGGAATTGCACTCCTAGGAATTTACCGCAAGAATGCAGCAATCAAGTTTGAGAAAGACCAATGCACCCCTATGTTTATCGCAGCACTATTTACAACAGCCAAGAATTGGAAGCAATGTAGAAGTCCATCAATAGATGAATGGATAAAGAAGATGTGCTACATATACACAATGGAATATTACTCAGCCATAAGAAAAGGGCAAATCCTACCATTTGTAGCAACATGGATGGAGCTGGAGGGTATTATGCTCAGTGAAACTAGCCAAGCGGAGAAAGAGAAATACCAAATGATTTCACTCATCTTTGGAATATAAGAACAAAGGAAAAACTGAAGGAACAAAACAGCAGCAGAATCACAGAACTAAAGAATGGACTAACAGGTACCAATGGGAAAGGGACTGGGGAGGATGGGTGGGTAGGGAGGGATAAGTGGGGGGAAGAAGAAGGGGGGTATTAAGATTAGCATGGATGGGGGGTGGGAGAAAGGGGAGGGCTGTACAACACAGAGAAGGCACGTAGTGATTCTACAACATTTTGCTATGCTGATGGACAGTGACTGTAAAGGGGTTTATAGGGGGGACCTGGTAGAGGGGAGAGCCTAGTAAACATAATATTCGTCATGTAAGTGTAGATTAATGATACCAAAAAAAAAAAAAAAAAAGCAGTTCCTGTGTGGTGACCTCCAGTGAGTTCTACACAGGGGTATAAAGGGCATATAAAAGTGTAGGGAAAGGGCCTGTTTGTGTTTATACAGAGGATCAAAGCCTAATTTGGCTAACCTGAAAATGAACTAAGATACAATATGAAAAAGAACTTCCAACATCTGCACTCTCTGGAAGACTCATGCCAGAAGATGATCATCAAAGAACCCCAACAAAGATCCACGCACTGCTACAGCTGTAGATGCACTCATCCCACCAGTTCCTGGACTTGCCATGGGAATGAAGAAGGAGATATCTAAGCTGGCCTGTGCATACAGTAAAACAACAAATTTGACTGGATCTATACTGTTGGAACTCAACCAAGAATTAGGAGAAGTGCAAATCGTAGCGCTCCAAAATCTTACAACTACAGACTATTTACTGTTAAAAGAACATATGGGATGTGAACAGTCCCCAGGAATGGGTTGTTTTAATTTGTCTGATTTCTCTCAGACTGTTCAAGTTCAGTTGGACAATATCCACCATATCATAGATAAGTTTTCACAAATGCCTAAGGTGCCTAACTGGTTTTCTTGGTTTCACTGGAGATGGATGGTAATTACAGGTATGCTTTGGTTATGTAACTATACTCCTATTATGTTAAGGTGTGTGCGCAATTTAATTAGTAGTTTAAAACCTATACATGCTGAAGTTACTCTACAAGAAGATATGTCAAAGAAATAATCATTCTTCCCATGTTTTCTTCTGCCTGCTACTTCTATAGCTTTTCTACTTCCTTCCTAATTACAACCCTTAAATAGAATTCGTGCCTCATATCAAATTTACCGAGTATCATAATTCTTCCAAGTGGTAAAGATACCTCAAGACAAATGCTGGGCATAGAAGCCACAGGGCATAAATATGCAAAGGAGTAAAAAGCTAACCTTTTCAAACAATAAGGTTTCTCTCTCACTTACCAACTTTACATTTCCCTGTATGGCCCCGGAAGATGACTGGTTAGCCAGAGACGGGTAAGATTCCTCAAGGGAGGAACAACCTAAGACAGGCCCAGTCGCAGGGGGGCCATCAGGTGAGAAATTGGGGATCAACAGAGGTGAGGCTTAGAACCTCACCCCCCCTGTTCTGAGAGAAATCTTCTGCATACGTGGATGTTTTATTGCCCTTGTCTAGCTTGGATTAACACATAGTCTACAGGCACACACCTAATCATCTACATTTGCTCTCTTACAACACTAAACTATGCTTTCCACCTTTATCTTGTATCTAAGTACCACTTCAGCATTTTATTAAAAATAATAATAATAAAGAGAGAAATGTGGTATCCACATAAAAATCAAATGAGTATTCATATTTGATCTGGCTGTTTATAGATCATAATGCATGAGCAAAAGCGAAAGTTTCTGTGATGACTGCCCTTGTACTGTTCACCATGTAACTTATTCACTATGTAAGAATTTGTTCTCCATGTAAGAACTTGTTTGTTATGCATCAGAAGATTGGAGACTGACAAAAATTAGGCTTGGGGTGGATTAATGATTGTGCATTGAGCATTGACTCCCCTATACAGAATTTAATGTTGTTAAGAACCATTTGATCAATAAATATGAGAGATGCTCTCACAAAAAAAAAAAAAAAAGTACACTCTTCCAATTGTAAAATAAATAAGTAACCGGGATGTAATGTATAGCATAAGGAATATAGTCAAAATATAGTAACAACTTGGTATGGTCATAGCTGGTACCTAGAATTATCATGTATATAAATGTTGAATCACTGTGTTGTACACCTGAAACTAATGTAATACTGTGTGTCAACTACCCTTCAGTAAAAAATAATTATCTACAAAAAAATAAAAAATAAAAAAATAAAGAAAACTCATTTAGGATTTTGTAGACTCTTTCGATTTCTGGAGATTTGAGGTTATTTTTTGATACAGTTGAAATTATGAATTGTTGGGAAGCATACCACAGAGGCAATGGGCCTTTCTTGGTTCATGACATCAAGGGGAATATATCTGTACTATTGCAAAGGGAAAAACAGTAACTCTACAACATCTGCCATGTTTCTCCAATATGATGTTACTCTGTTTCTATTTGTAGCAAATGTATGTATCAAGAAACATCCTTTGAGACTATGAAAATATTGTTTCTCCCTAAACTTTTGCCCCCTAATGTGGACAAGGGCATGATCCATAGCATTATCTGTGGATCTTGCTGCAGGTACAGTTACTGGGGTATACTAATGGTGTTTTTCTATTTCATTCTTTCTATATTCATTAATTTCAGTTTTCTGCAAAAGATGTTATCTCTTTTCTCCCCACTATATGCCTTTATTTAATCATTTATTTATATCATGTGGATTCATGCATGCTTATTTTATTATTTGGGGTATAATCCAATATTGTTATTGGGAATGTTTTCAGTCTGGCTTCTGTATCTTTCTGACCTTGCACCTCCCCCTTACCCCCCCCCTTTTTAAGTACTTCTTTACTTTCTGGCAGGACAAGATGCTCTGATTTCCTCATATTTTTCTAATATCAGATTTAGAAACAGCTTCTTGTCAGTGACTTTGATTCATACTTGAAAAGAACATTATTTTCTTTACATTTTTATCATGGTAAAACATACAAAACATAAAAGTTAGCATTTTAATCACTTTTGGTGTACATTTCAGTTGCATTAAGGACACAAGGACACTTGCTTTGTTGTGCAACCATCACCACTATCCATTTCTAGAATTTTTCTTCCTCCCAAACTGAAACTCTGTACTCATTAAACAACAGCTCCCCTGGTAACCACTATTCTATTTTTTGTCTCCATGAATTTGACTACCATAGCTACCTCATGGAAGTGGAATTATACAGTATTTGTCCTTTTGTGTCTGGCTTATTTCTCTTAGCATAATGTCCCTACAAATTTCATCCATGTTGTAGAATGTGTCAGAACTTTGTTCAAAGGGAGTCATTTTTAGTGTTTTTATGTAACTCATATTCTTTTAAAATTTTATTTTCTTATGATATTGGAATATCACTTATTCATTATCATGAGATCACCATATTTTTGTACTAAAAGTATTATATTCTCTTAAATGTTTTAGTAAAAAAAACATCCTGATATTGGTAAATTTATAATTTGCCAAGTGAAATAACTCTTTAAGAAAGCATGACTTGAAACTTCTGTTTCTATTAGAATGCAGAATCATGCAGGGTAATGTCTTTCCAACACTAAAAATTAGTACAATTAAGATCATCCACAAACAGAAAAAATGAAGCCCATCCTCTGATCTTAGGCAGCAAAGTCACCTAATTACTTAAAATCCAAAACAGGACAAGATTTTTCTAGAAAAGATGTAATGCATAACTCATCTTTGGCAGCGCAGTGAATGGAGAGGTAAGTCACCGTACACAGGAGAGAAAGAAGCAGATTCACTTCTAACATTTTTTTAAACTTTGAAGCACAGGGTGGAATTGCAGTTTAGTTTTCCTAGGAGTCCCAGACATACGGCATTACTGCATCCAATTGCTAATGCTTTTCCAAGGACCATTGCAGAACATTCACAACAGAGATTGGGAATTGGATATAAAAATTCATAAACTGAGAAAGACCCCTTCTGAAATACACAGGTATTGGTCATTTTTTATTCCAAGGGTGGAAGAGAAGAATAAAGTGAAACCCTTCTGCACTCCACGCACTGCAATGAGTACGAGGCAGTCAAGTATCCACCTTCAGGGGAAAGACAGAATACCTAAGATTATGATTAGAGTAACTGATAAATTTTTTATTATACCTTATTTTGTTCTATTTTTTTTTTTGAGCACTTACAATGGAGTATAATGCTAATGTCTTCATCTCAGTGAACATGCCTATACACAGCCTAACTGCTAGGAAACAGAACTAAGCCAATGTACAACCATTCAGTCATTATTGCATTTGGTAACTATTAGCAGTTAGAAATTCCCTCTTTGGTAATTGATCTTCCTAAGGACTTCTACTTGGATTGGCTCCAAAGATCATACAGGGATGTTCAGAACTACAACCTCTCTCGCCTCACTTAGAACAGGTTTAGATTAGGCTCTGTATGTCACTAAATACCCTTTACATACTGTCTTCGTCAGAAGAAAATGATCTATAAGCACAACTGTCTTCCCAAGTGAACTGCACAGAACATTTGTTTTCTGTGTACCTCAATTGCACAGAAACGCAAATAAGGATGTGCAGTCAGTCAGGAATTGAATGGCTTTGTGTAACAGAGAGTGTGAAGAGGAATGATGCAAGGAAGCAACAAATGCGATATGATTCCATTCTAAACTCTCCCAAAATACTGAATAAATCTACGCAAGAAATGGATGTTTTGTGTAAATATTTTTTTAGTTGGGAGAACAAAAGAAAGCAACTAAAATTCATGTGAGCTTCAGCATGGAACAAAACAAAAGTGATCCCTTAAAGAAGTCACTATCTAAGAAGTAGAGTTGGCCAGGAGAATGGAAGTGCTGAAGAACCTAGTAAAACTCTCCAGGGGAGATTTGGATTTTCATAGCCCATGAAAATGGTTAAGGGGGTCAAGATTTTAATCTGGATCTCATGTACAGTGAGTCCACCAGGTGTCATCTCATTTCTAGTTGCTTTTAGAATGTCCCTTTCTCATGCGAATGAGTTGAGAAGCCTATGCTAACCTCCAACATTGCTATACTCCATCTACACAGTATTCTACTGTATCATATATGTTGACTTAAATGTAAATATGTAATGTTTAGGCATAAGCAAATAAGATTATGGTCAATGAATTAAAGCCCATTTTGATAACAAAATACTCCCTTATGCTACAATCAACTATTAGTGCAATGTAGTGAAGGCCAAAATTTGAAGACCTTGAATTTAATAGATTAGAGTAATGGACTTGATTATGGAAGTATGTGGATGAGAAATTCTTGAAATTAAATATTTAGATTAGGTTTCATGGGCTATTTACTTGACATGGGGTTGGAACTTGAACACTTTAAGAAGAAAGGTATATTTCTGGCCTAGAGATGACTGAAGTCATGATTAGAGAGAACCTACAGGAACAATACAATTCTTAATAGTACTAATCTAAGGCAGGACAGGCTAATCTGTGTAGCTACACTGAATACATGTAAATTTTCGTTTTCTTTTTTTAATTGATGAGTGTTTTGAGGACTGGCATACATTTAGTGTACATTTATGTTATGTATTGTGGAATATAGAATTAACAAGTTAAACTAAGAACTATTTTTTTGTCATACTGCCAAAATATAATCATCTTACCTTCCTAAATCAGCCTCTTTATTTTCTTGCATACCTACTTTCCCCAGAAGTTCTTTGAAAACTTAAAAACAGAATGATCAGATATGAAATAAAATTAAATATAATCTAGCTCAGCAACTGCATTTTATGGCTAAGGAAACTAAGACACTGGAAGACTAAAATGACATTCTAGGTAGTGGAAAAAACTGGTAGACCACAGTACAGGTTTGCCTGTTCCCAGGCTATTGGGCCATTTATGTTACTCAAATTAGCCTCAGAAAAAAATATCTTAATAATCCCTAAATTTTAGCCTGTTTTAACAAGTATGAATTATTCTGACTTGTATGTATATTAAGTGTCCTTTCATGGAATTAAGCTCTAAATTTCATTCGTAACCTGTTTGCCATCAGACTAAAGCTGACAACTTGTGAGGACTTCATTCTGATTTCTATTTATGAGGAGGTTGGGACATTTGCACAATTAAAACTTACACATTGCTGACTTACTGCTATTTAGGAATTGATTCATTAATGATAAAAGGAAAGAAGACTTAACTCTATTATTTTACTTTTTCTTGTACTTCTTACTAGATTACTAGAAATACTGTTATCAGCAAATCTTTTCTACTATTTTTGAGTTTGGAGCAACGCAATGGCCAATCTCCTCCCATTTCCTTCTTCCCAAGAAAACTAAAAAGAAGCAAATACATACAAAAATACATAATATAAAGACAAATAAACCTCTGGTAGTCTACTTGTGGCTGGTTGTGTATGTGTGTGTGTTTGTGTCTTTCTATTATTCCTTGCTATGTAGGCATAGGTAAATAAGTAAATGGGATAGGAGATGAGTTCCACTCTCTTGAGTTCCATATTACATTACTTTAATTTAACAAGGCGGAAGATATGAAGCATGATCAAAAGAGAAGTTCTGCACATTGACCCTTGTGATTACAGTGTAATTACAGTGGTGTTTTGTTGGAAATACCTAATCAACATGCCAAGTTGCCACAACAGAAGACATGTCATTAGTTTCCAAGTCCTCCAGATATTTCAGAGATACCATGAAATTTGAAGCAACATGCCTTGGCAAGCTAAGTAACTGCCTAAACATCAGTGAAAATACATTTTTTGGAGAGTCAGGTCCTAGCTTATAAAAAGTAACAGATTGAAATCATGACTTTCAGCCTTAAAAGATGTATTTTTTCTTGAAAATGAAACTATGTAAATATTAATATTACATAGTAACCCTAGCCCTTCATATGCTCTAAATGAAAATGAATATAGTACTTTGATAAAAATAATAGAAATAAATGCAATGGCAACAATGGTATTAAAAATCAACTAAAATATAATTCCACTTAATTACCACTTTAAAATCAGGAGACGAGGGATCACATTTGGTTGTACCCTGCATAAAATAAGTTTATGCTATATAATATATGCTCAATGAATACTTACTAAGTGAAAATTCTGTTGCATAACGTTTTCACCAAGATTCAGTCTGAAATATTTTCCTCTAAAAGAAGCTTCCATTCCTCAGTTTAGAGCGCATTCCATGTTGTGATATAAGAAAAAAGCAATTTATATTTGGAGAAATCACTTATTGCCAGGAAACCTCAAAAATCTTTAAGATAATTTTGAAAGGCCAAAGGGCCAGCCAACAGGGCTTTCCACTGTTCATATTGTTACAATTTGGCATTAAATAATGAAAAATAATTATATCTCAAATAAGTTAAGAGTAAACAAAATGGTGAAGATAGGCTGATAAATAATGAAAATAAATATAAAAGGTACCAAAATAGTTTTGATACAAAGTTTAACCATATTAAGAACAGAATTGTGCTGTGATTATATTATAATAGGCAGGCATTTGGTTTCCATTATTAATTACATATCACTTTATATTGCATAAATGCATTTCTTTTAGCTGGGCAAAGAGATATGTGGAACTGTGAATAAACTTGTTGCATAGGAAGGGAGAGTAGAGGACATAAACTTGTTTGCAGGTATGTGGAATATAGCAAACTAATGTATTAACTAAATGTACCAAGATGGAGAGGAAATATACAAAATGATCCTTTCATCTTCTGGAAGATAAAACCTCTTGATGAACACTCTAATGCTAAATAGACATATTGCTATAAATAGTAAACTGGGGCCAAGCAACCTGTATATGACTTGGTAAACTTGGAAAGGACATGTATTGGAGTCCAAGGATGGAATAGGTACCATGGACTTGAGAAGTTTCAGTTTCACATTACAAACAGTAGCTTTACAAAACGAGGAAATTCCTTAGTTATTTAAGTAGGAATAGCCTAACAAACTATAAATTTGAATTAGTATGGAGGACTTAAGCCCCATTTTTTTCCATGATAGAAATAAGTTGAAAATTGCTCTGGCCCTGCCAACTCAGAATCTCAGAATCTCTAAGTCAGTGTTCCAATTTCTTGAGCATGGATACATAAACACAAGCATTTCTATGTGTCAGTAAGAATTAAATAAATGACTATAGAGATAATGAAATAAATTGAACAGTTTGTAATAACAGTAGCAGATATAACTTTAATCACACATTTATGATTTTTTTTTCTGGTGTTATAAATTCTTAGGAGAGTTTGAATATACAGTAATCCTGATTTTAGAGACTTTTATAGCTATGTTTAAATCAATGTTTAAGAATATTTGATTGATGAATTTATTGATTTATTAGTTGTATAATTTATAATTTAAAAATGAAGACAATATTTTATGAATTTAATAAGTGAGCATTATCCAAACAATGAATTGTAAATTTTCTGCACTCCGAAAAGTCCTTTGGGCATTAAGTGCTAAGTGTCAAAATGCACACAAATGAGAGGAATTTATCTGAGGGTGGGTTAAAAAATGACAGGAAAAAGTAGTAGGATGAACAATTTTTGGAAGTTATGTAAAGTCGGGAAAGATCTTACTCCTACCAGACAAATCTGAAAGACCTCAGAAATGTCTATCCTAGGTAGCTGTGCAAAATTAGTACTGGACCTCAGTCAACTTTTAATATTCCCTAAAGAAACATAAAAAATAAATTAGACCATCACTCTGATTTCAGGAAAATTAAGTGAAATTCAGAACAAAGATCATCAGTGTTTTAAAGAATAAAACAGAATCTAGAACTTCACAAGTTAAAATTCACAACATTTAGCACCTAATCAAAATTTGCCCAAATGACAAGAAAAAGGTAAACACATTCCATATCAGAAGAAAAAGTTAATCGATAAAAGCAGACCCATAATTATGCAGAGATGATAAATTTAACAGATAAGGACATTGAAACAACTGTCATAAGTAGCCTCCATTTGTTCAAGATGGAAGAGAAAATATGATCATGATAGCAAGAGAATTGGAAGATATGTGAAAGACTTAATTAGCATTTAATTGAGAAAACAAATAAAACATCTATAATAAAAATGCAGTAGATAAGATTAAAATGTAATTAGACACTGCAGGGTGAAGATACAATGGTCTTGAAACTATCCAAAAGGATTAAAAATAGAAAAAAGGTTTTAAAATTAAAAAATAACAGAGCACCAGTAAATTTTAGGGCAGTAGAAGTGGTCTGATACACTGTAATTGGAGTCACAGAAGGTGACACATAGAAAAATCATTGAAGAATAATGGATGGACATTTTATGACTTTGATGAGAATTATAAATTCATTTATCCAAGAAGTTCAACAAATCACAACAGAAGATTGGAACAGATACTTCACCAAGAAAGACACCTAGATGGGAAATGAACAAACGAAACATGTGTTCAACATAATTATTCACTAAGCAAAGGCAAATTAATTCACAAAAAGTTATCTCTATACAGCCATTAAATGTCAAATTGCCAAGAATTCACATCAGTTGAAATTCTCATACATCTTTGGTGGTAGTGCAAAATGACTTAGCTACATTATAAAACAATTTGTCAATGTCATACACTTTTAAACATTCACTTTCCATATGATCCAGCATTTTCAGACATAAGGATTTTTCCCCTACAGAAATAAAATCTTATGTCTGTGTAATGGTTTGTATAATGTGTACGGAAACTTTATTCAACATAGTTAAAAACTTGTAACAACCCAAGTGCCTATGAACTGTGAGAGGATAGACACATTGTGATATTAAAATGACAAAGAGATACTGTGCAGCAATAGAAGTGATCAAAATTATTTCATACTTCTAACTACGTGGGACTTTTAAGTGACTTATGGTAAATTAAATAAGCAAAACATAAAATAATACATACTTTATAATTCCATTGCTAGTAAAATTGCTTCCCAAATATTTATCTTTTGCCATTTATGTCTCATTTTTTATCATTTTGTAATTGCATTATTGATTCTCCATTTCAGTTATATTCTCTCACAAGTGATCTTTGGTTGGCTAATAATTATAAAACAAATCCTTGGGTTGACAGCTAGTATGTATCTGCTCTTTTTTACCACTTCTCACACTGAATGAGAAGGTTGGCAGAGACACTGGCTGCCTCTGTGGAGCTTCTGACTCCTCCAAAATCCTAGATTAAAAGATTTACTGACAGACATACCAAATTTATAGCTTTAGTTTTTTCCCCTCACTATTTATTTAAATTATGTATTTTTAAAGGATTTTTTTATTTTTTTAACTTTTTGCTGCTGGTTTAAGGGTGAGAACAAGGAATTCAGGTTATCAGTTTCTTGATTTGAGTGTTAGTTCTCCCTTCTCACCCACATCTTCGTGACTGCCACCTCACGCCTGGACAGAAGAGCACAGGAGTCTGAGATGGCTTGGCCAACATGATATACAAGCCTGCGTCATCCATCATTTTTATAATCATGTCCTCTGCTTCTTCTGCAAATATGTTGAAGAAATACAGCTAACAAGACAGTGATTAATTAACAGACCATTAACTAAACTAATTGGATAGATTAGGGCATCAAAATGGATGTATGGTCCAGTTTTTTTTCCTATTCTGTAGTCTTTTTTTCTAAATGCTTTGCTGGAATATAGGTTTACTGTATTTCAATAATGATCTATCAATAATAATACAATAATGGTACACTAATAATCCATTAATCTTTTGATTCTACCTATAATTGATAATCTCTGGAGTTCACCAATTGCTCCATTTTAAATATTCACTCAAATTTTTGTCCTCATTATCTCTATAATTCTTTAAAATTTTAGTCTTTATACAGATATAGGCAATAAAATCTGCATTGAGTTAACAATTTACCCTAATTTTCTATAGCTATAGGTATTGGACACTGAATCATAATTTAAGTTGTCTGAGTTTCATTCATGAAAAATTTACACTAAAAAGGCCAACATTTAGACCATTTTATTAAAAGCAATTGCTATGGTAAGATTCATGAGTGTTTCAGTTTTCTAATGTATTTGTTTGCAGTATCAGTGACATTAACTGAGCTCATTGCTTTAATGATGTGAGGGGAATTAATCAGGCAATTTATGTTAATCTAACAGAGATTATAACCTCATTAAGAAAATGCCATAGGGTAAATATGGCAAAATATGAAGTGAAGAAAATCAGAAAGATGGCGGTGTGAGAAGAGAGACAGAGGCCTCCTCCTAAAACTGGATACAATTAGAAAATTTAATTGGTGCAACTAATCCTGAGAGAGCAACAGGAAAGAGGATGGCATCAGACTGCACACACCTGGAGAAAAGAGCAGACCTCAGTGAACGGGGTAACGTACCAGAGCTGTGATGTGGGACCCGAGCCCGTCCCCCACCCCAACTCACAAGTGGGAGGAAGAGAAATGGAGCAGGGAGGGAGTGGAAGGCTTGGGATTGCTGAATATCTAACTCACTTCATGGTGCTTTCATGAAACTCGCATGACTAACGGGTTGGAAAGTTAATACAGTCAGAGTTCCTGGGGAGACTGGGATTTCGGCTGCTTGTGGAAAGCAGGGATGCATATCCAGCTGCTCTGAGACAAATTCTTACACCTGGGTGCCCGGCCCACTGGCTCAGGCAGTGGAGACAGGCGCAGCAGCCAGGAGGTGGGGAACAATGATTTCCTACCCCCAGTACCGCTCCCCTGCCACCACTGACATTGCTTCAGGGGCTCAGCAGCTCCAGAATAGAGCTTCTGGACACTACAGGGCACCATATACAAACATGAAATGCCAAAGGAACCTTGTCCAGAGTAAAATTGTTAATACAACTCCCGAGAAAGATTTAAATGATATGGACCTCGTGACTCTTCCTGAAAGGGAGTTCAAAATAAAAATCATCAACATCCTAATGAAGGTACGGAAAGACATCCAAGAACTCAGGAATAAATTCAGGTCAGAGATCCAATCATTAAAGAACATGAAGGAGGGTATTAAAAGCAGGTTGGATATGGTGGAGGAGACAATAAATGAAATAGAAACTAGAGAATAGGAATACAAAGAAGCTGAGGCACAGAGAGAAAAAAGGATCTCTAAAAATGAAAGAATATTGAGAGAACTGTGTGACCAATCCAAGCGGAACAATATTCATATTATAGGGATACCAGAAGAAGAAGAAGAGAGAGAAAGGGATAGAAAGTGTCTTTGAGGAGGTAGTTGCTGAAAACTTCCCCAATCTGGGGAAGGAGAAAATCTCTCAGGCCATGGAGATCCACAGATCCCCCTACACAAGGGACCCAAGGAAGACAACACCAAGACACATAGTAATTAAAATGGGAAAGATCAAGGATAAGGACAGACTGTTAAAAGCAGCCAGAGGCAGAAATAAGATCACATACAAAGGAAAGCCCATCAGGCTATTATCAGACTTCTCAGCAGAAACCTTACAGGCCAGAAGGGAGTGGCATGATGTATTTAATGCCATGAAGCAGAAGGGCCTGAACCAAGTTTACTTTATCCGGCGAGATTATCATTTAAATAAGAAGGAGGGATTAAACAATTTCCAGATAAGCAAAAGCTGAGAGAGTTTACCTCCCACAAACCATCTCTGCAGTCTATTTTGGAGGGACTGCTATAGATGGAAGTGTTCCTAGGGTTGGATAGCTGTCACTAGAGGTAGTAAAATCATGGTAGGGAGGGTGGAGCAGCTGATTGTGAGGCAAAAGCAAAATTAACTTGACTATCCCCAAAGTCAATCAAGGGATAGAGAAAAAGTATAGAACCTGATACCTAATATATAAAGACTGAAGGAGGAAGGAAAAGGAGGAGAAATAGAAAAGAACCTTTAGATTGTGTTTGTAACAGCATACTAAGTGAGTTAAGTTAGACTCTTAGATAGTAAGGAAAGTAACCTGGAACCTTTGGTAACCATGAATCTAAAGCCTGAAATGGCAATAAGTACATACCTATCGATAATCACCCTAAATGTAAATGGACTGAATGCACCAATCAAAAGACATAAAGTCACTGAATGGATGAAAAAACAAGACCCATCTCTATGCTGCTTACAAGAGACTTACCTCAAACCCAAAGACATGCACAGACTAAAAGGCAAGGGATGGAAAAAGATTTTTCATGCAAACAATAGGGAGAAAAAAGCAGGTGTTGCAGTACTAGTATCAGAAAAAATAGACTTCAAAACAAAGAAAGTAACAAGAGATAAAGAAGGACATTACATAATGATAAAGGGCTCAGTCCAACAAGAGGATATAACCATTATAAATATATATGCACCCAACACAGGAGCACCAGCATATGTGAAACAAATACTAACAGATCTAAAGGAGGAAATAGACTGCAATGCATTAATTTTAGGAGACATCAACACACCATTCACTCCAAAGGACTGATCCACCAGACAGAAAATAAGTAAGGACACGGAGACACTGAACAACACACTAGAACAGATGGACCTAATAGACATCTATAGAACTCTACACCCAAAAGCAGTAGGATACACATTCTTCCCAAGTGCACATGGAACATTTTCCAGAATAGACCACATACTAGGCCACAAAAAGAGCCCCAGTAAATTCAAAAAGATTGAAATCCTACCAACCAACTTTTCAGAAAACAAAGGTAAAAAACTAGAAATAAATTGTACAAAAAAAGCAAAAAGGCTCACAAACACCTGGAGGCTTAACAACACGCTTCTAAATAGTCAATGGATCAATGACCAAATTAAAATGGAGATCCAGCAATATATGGAAATAAATGACAACAACAACACAAAGCCCCAACTTCTGTGGGAAGCAGCAAAAGCAGTCTTAATAGGAAAGTATATAGCAATCCAGGCATATTTAAAGAAGGAAGAACAATCTGAAATGAATAGTCTAACGTCATAGTTATCAAAATTGGAAAAAGAACAAATGAGGCCTAAAGTCAGCAGATGGAGGGATATAATAAAGATCAGAGAAGAAATAAACAGAATTGAGAAGAATAAAACAATAGAAAAAATCAATGAAACCAAGAGCTGGTTCTTTGAGAAAATAAACAAAATAGATAAGCCTCAAGCCAGACTTATTAAGAGAAAAAGAGAGTCAGTACACATCAACAGAATTAGAAACAAGAAGGGAAAAATCATGATGGACCCCACAGAAATACAAAGAATTATTAGAGAATACTATGAAAACCTATATGCTAACAAGCTAGAAAACCTAGGAGAAATGGACAACTGCTTAGAAAAATACAACCTTCCAACACTGACCCAGAAATAAACAGAAAATCTCATCAGACCAATTACCAGCAACAAAATTGAAGCCGTAATCAAAAAACTACCCAAGAACAAAATCCCCAGGCCAGATGGATTTACCTCGGAATTTTATCAGACATACAGCAAAGATAGAATACCTATTTTCCTTAAAGTTTTCCAAAAATCAGAATAGGGGGGAATACTCCCAAACTCATTCTATGAAGCCAACATCACCTTAACACCAAGACCAGGCAAAGACCTCACCTAAAAGGAAAATTACAGACCAATATCCCTGATGAACATAGATGCAAAAATACTCAACAAAATATTAGCAATCCGAATTCAAAAATATTTCAAGAGGATCATACACCACGACCAAGTGGGATTTATCCAAGGGATGCAAGGATGGTAAATATTCGAAAATCTATCAACATCATCCACCATGTCAACAAAAAGAAAGAAAAAAACACATGATCATCTCCATAAATGCTGAAAAAGCATTCAACAAAATTCAACATCCATTCATGATAAAAACTCCCAACAAAATGGGTATAGAGGGCAAGTACCTCAACATAATAAAGGCCATATGTGATAAACCCACAGCCAACATCATACTTAACAGCAAGAAGCTGAAAGCTTTTCCTCTGAGATTGGGAACAAGACAGGGATGCCACTCTCCCCACTGGTATTTAACATAGTACTAGAGATCCTAGCCACAGCAATTAGACAAAACAAAGAAATACAAGGAATCCAGATTGGTAAAGAAGAAGTTAAACTGTCACTATTTGCAGATGATATGATATTGTACATAAAAAACCCTAAAGACTCCACTCCAAAACTACTAGAACTGATATCGGAATACAGCAAAGTTGCAGGATACAAAATTAACACACAGAAATCTGTGGCTTTCCTATACACTAACAATGAGCCAATAGAAAGAGAAATCAGGAAAACAATTCCATTCACAATTGCATCAAAAATAATAAAATACCTAGAAATAAACCTTACCAAAGAAGTGAAAGACCTATACCATGAAAAGTATAAGACACTCTTAAGAGAAGTTAAAGAGGACACTAAGAAATGGAAAATCATCTCATGCTCTTGGCTAGGCAGAATTAATATTTTCAAAATGGTCATCCTGCCCAAAGCAATATACAGATTTGATGCAATCCCTATCAAATTACCAACAACATTCTTCAACAAACTGGAACAAATAGTTCAAAAATTCATATGGAAACACCAAAGACCCTGAATAGCCAAAGCAATCCTGAGAAAGAAGAATAAAGTGGCAAGGATATCACTCCTCAACTTCAAGCTCTACTACAAAGCCATAGTAATCAAGACAATTTGGTACTGGCACAAGAACAGAGCCACAGACCAGTGGAACAGATAAGAGACTCCAGACATTAACCCAAACATATATGGTCAATTAATATTCGATAAAGGAGCCATGGACATACAATGGGGAAATGACAGTGTCTTTAACAGATGGTGCTGCCAGAACTGGACAGCTACATGTAAGAGAATGAAACTGGATATCTGCCTAACCCCATACACAAAAGTAAATTCAAAATGGATCAAAGACCTGAATGTAAGTCATGAAACCATAAAACTCTTAGAAAAAAACATAGGCAAAAAACTCCTGGATGTGAACATTAGCGACTTCTTCATGAATATATCTCCTTGGGCAAGGAAAACGAAAGCAAAAATGAACAAGTAGGACTATATCAAGCTGAGAAGCTTCTGTACAGCAAAGGACACCATCAATAGAACAAAAAGGTACCCTACAGTATGGGAGAATATTTTTGTAAATGACAGATCTGATAAAGGCTTGACATCCAAAATATATAAAGAGCTCATGATCCTCAACAAACAAAAAGCAAATAATCCAATTAAAAAATGGGCAGAGGAGCAGAATAGACAGTTCTCCAAAGAAGAAATTCAGATGGCCAACAGGTACATGAAAAGATAATCCACAGCACTAGTTATCAGAGAAATGCAAATTAAAACCACAATGAGATATCACCTCACACCAGTAAAGATGGCCACCATCCAAAAGACAAACAACAACAAATGTTGGCAAGGTTGCGGAGAAAGGGGAACCCTCCTACACTGCTGGTGGGAATGTAAATTTGTTCAACCATTGTGTAAAGCAGTATCGAGGTTCATTAAAATGCTCAAAATAGACTTACTGTTTGACCCAGGAATTCCACTTCTAGGAATTTTCCCTAAGAATGCAGCACTCCAGTTTGAAGAAAACAGATGCACCCCTATGTTTATTGCAGCACTATTTACAATAGCCAAGAAATGGAAGCAACCTAAGTGTCCATCAGTAGATGAATGGATAAAGAAGATGTGGTACATATACACAATGGAATATTATTCAGCCATAAGAAGAAAACAAATCCTACCATTTGCATCAACATGGATGGATCTAGATGGTATTATGCTCAGTGAAATAAGCCAAGCAGAATAAAACAAATACCAAATGATTTCACTCATCTGTGGAGTATAAGAACAAAAGAAAAACTGAAGGAACAAAACAGCAGCAGAATCACAGAACACAAGAATGGACTAACAGGTACCAAAGGGAAAGAGACTGGGGAGAATGGGAATGGAGGGAGGAATAAGGGCGGGGAAGAAGAAAGGGGGTTTTATGATTAGCATGTATAATGTGGGGGGTGGGGGAAAGGGGAGAGCTTTGCAACACAGAGAAGACAAGTAGTGATTCTACAACATCTTACTATGCTGGTGGACAGTGACTGTAATGGGGTTTGTGGGGAGGACTTGGGGTAGGGGAGAGCCTAGTAAACATAATGTTCTTCAAAAAATAAAAATAAATTAATTAATTTAAAAAAAAGAAAATCAGATGATGGAAATGTTGATTAACCCACTTCGTAAGACTGACTGTAAACTAAACAAAGCATGACTTCATCACAGTCAAGGAGGGTTCAGTAGTATGTTTTAAAATGTATTGAATTAATAATAAAAAGTTATTATGGTGCATCTCTTTTGTTATTTCAAATAATTTTTAGATTATCACAAAATCTACAGTCTCATAGCTTCTTATTGTTTTACAGTCTGTTAAATTCCAACTATGGTTAATGTTTAAGAGTTCTGTAAAGAAGGACGAGAAGAGATGATGTTATTGGTAGTTAGATATGAGTATTGATGAGTTCCTTGTTCTTGAGGAAGAAAAAAGAACAAAGATTACATTGGTATTATCACCTAAGAATACAATATAAAGAGCTAGATTACAAAATTGTGTATTACTTGACAATTTCATGCACTTGCTCCTATATATTGCCTATTTTATATAATTCTCTATATCCAGTTCTTACCCAGAGAAATTAAATATTTAGCCAGTCTTATACAATATGTAAAACAATATGCTTATCTCATCTTCTCTACCCCCAATAGGGGTGTATATCCATATATTTGGAAGATTTACTATAAAATGTATTTAAAACACTTCTTTTATCTAAGATATGATTATTATGATGACCAATAATGGCAATAAATCTATTATTTTGGAATCTCTACATGGGGTCTGGTTCTACATTTGGAGTGTGTTTTAAACTTGTGTGCAGTTAAAATTATCCTTTTAATAATTTTTCATTTTAATCACACAATTAAGTCTACATGATTTGTCTTAATAATCCTTCATAGTGATATAATAACAATGAAGATAACAACATATATAAGTGTTTAGTACATACCAGACTTTCTACTAATAACTTTATATATACTTTATGTATACTTACATATTTAATTTTCACTATATCTTAGTACTGCTATGGTATTATTATATTTATTCTTAAGGATAAGAAAGTTAATGTCCATAGAATCAGTTAATTTTCCTAGAGTATAATGGCTTTCAATTGGTGTTGCTAGGGTTTGAGAAAATGAAGTCTTGCCCAATCATTATTAAATACATATATATTAAATGCAGTAATGCACAATTTATAATAAAGTTTATTAATTTATTAAATTATAGAAGTGCACCCAATATTGCGAAGCAGAAGCATTCACATTATGAGAGACACCAGAAGAATGGATATTGACAGAGAGAACAGGCAACTTGCATTTCTCACCTGATAGTTACTCTGAGATATTTGCTCATTAAAAATAGTGGTAAGAATTTCTCTATCTCACTTTATTTCTTGAGTCAGTAGTTACATTTTAATTGATGTATGTGACCAATGTGCAAAATATGATGTTATCATTTACTGTATGCTTTGCATCTACTATATCTATCATATAATTAGATGCACTTTGTATCTATTATGTATCTAAGCCTTATAACAACCCTGGTGCCATAGGAAAATCTTTTAAAATATTAAAATTCTAAGTAATGGAATAACTTGTTCTCTACTTGGAAAATAAAATGAAGTCAGGAAAGATTAAACAGCATTTTTCCATATCTGATCTAAAGCTAACTCTCTGGATATAAATGGGAATGTAAACAACAATAGGAAGAAAACTATACATAATTATATGTATAGTCACATAGGTCATGTCATAGATATCTTCTTTATCCTAAGAGTAATAAAAAGTATTAAGGAATTTTAAGGTAGGTGGATGACATATGGTTAAATTTTCAAAATATCACTCATGTCTCCTAGGGGATACATGCTCCAGGGAGAAGTGGTGAAAATATGGACCAAAGAGGAGGTAACCATGAAAAACTGAGGAGATTCAAGATATTACTGATGGATTGTGTATGTGTATGTATATATATTTAACACAATTTATGAGAATAACAAATGTCAAAAATAAAGTCTTAGTGTCTAGCTTATGTAACTGAATGGATATGGTGAATGCTTACGTAAATTTATCACTCAGAAAGGATGCTGGATTTGAAGCAAACTGTTGAGATTTAGGTATGGTGATTCTCAATTATTTTTGAGACATCCATGCAGAGATATAAAGTAGCTGTTGAATATAGGCATGTGGAGTGTTAAGTAGATACGTAATACTTTAACTACAGAAATGAATCATATACCCCAGGAAGAAAGTGAGGAAGATAAAAGCTGCGAGGTAAAGCTGTGAGGTTCATCAACCCCTGTAACAAACTGGAATATTACAGAAAGCCAGAAAAAGACACTCAGAAGAGTAGCTAATGAAAAAGGAGTTAAACTCTGAATGTTTATTTTCATTAAAATCTGAGAAAGACAGTCATTGTACAGGGAAGAAATGATCAAACACAGCTAATTTGAACCTAAAAAGAAATGCTGTTTCATTCTGAAAAATGAAAGCTGTTTTGTTGGGAAAATGGGACCAGAAGCTAAATTTCCATGCACAGAGAAATGATAAGGATAGGGTAAATGAAGAGATGGACACAGTATATTGAGAGTACCTTTTCTAGAAGTTTGACTTTGGAGGAGGAAAGAAGTTTAGCTATAGTGGTTCATAAGTTTAGGTGTGGAGAATTTTTTTTAGATAATGAAAAAATTAAAACAGAACATTGGAAATAATCCAAGTGCTTCTGAAAAATACAAGGACTGGGGAAAAAAACCTTGGCATATCTCTACAATGGACTATTTTGTAGCTGTTAAAAATGTGGAAGAGCTCATTTTTTCAAAATGCAAAATAAAATCTCATTGTGACATCATTTAAAAGTACATGTATATATCTACAGATTTGAGGAAATTATGGAGTGATATACAGCAGTGGTTTGAAATGGGGTAAAGTGGGGTATTTTATTAAATTTCATTGAAATAAAATATGCATTCAGAAAGTCCCTATATTCTAAGTGCATACCTCAATAATTCTCAGTAAGCGAGTAAAACTGTCATCACCACTCAGGTCAAATTATACAATATTACTAGTAATTAAGAAATTTCCTCATGCTTCTCACAGTAACTACATACCAAAACCCAGTATCTTGATTGTTATTGCCATGTAATAATTTCACCAATGTCTGGCTTATTTCCCTCAACATTATGCTTGCAGATATGAATTAGAGTTGCATGTAAAACACATTATTTCTCATTGCTATATAGTATATAGGACATTTCTTAAAATATTGTCAGGCAAATGAACAGGTCACTGCAACCTGGGGCAGAAGTCTGCAGTTAGGGAAAATAATAAACATGGCAAAAGTGTTTAAGGACAAACTTGAGGGAGTTTCTTTGGGAAATTAGGACATTGATGGCACCATGTAAACCAGAGAATTTAGAATTCCTCGCATTTTCCTAGAGTAGGATGTACACTCAGAGAGACCTGAGAAGTCTTCACCTCTGGCTGGTTTTAGGCTCAGTGAAAACAGCGAGGCTAAGGCAGTTTTACACAACCTGGCTAAGCATTGAAGGAGTGCCCAATTCAGAGCCAATTTGCAAATACTGAGATAATATTTTCTCATTTCTTCTTTTTCTTTCTGTGTTCTTTTGATTCCAGGTGTTACTACCTTCATAGTATACACCAAATTTTTTGATAGCTCCTTCCCTCCCTTTGTTGTCAAAAAATTACACCTTTATGCATTTTTGTGTGCCCATGAACACAGATTTGTAGTTTTGTACAATTGTCTTTTAAATCACATAGGTAAAGAGGAGTTACAAACCACAAATACAGTAATTCTACCTTTTGAATTTACCTATGTTGTTATTTTTACTGGTGTTCTTTATTCATCCACCTTCAAGTTACTGTACAGTCTCCTTTCACTTACCCCTAAAAGTGTATACTGTGAAGGTGAGGTGGTATTAATTAAAAATAAGTTGTCATAAACTTAAGATATCAAATGTAATTCCCAGTGTAAGCACTAAGAAAATAGCTAAAAATAAAGAGAATCCCAGTGTAATCACTAAGAAAATAGCTAAAAGTAAAGAGAATGTAAAATAAGTAACTGAAATGGTATGCTATAAAAAGTCAAACACTTAAGAAGTTCAGAATAGAGGAACTGAAGAAGAGAAAAGATACACCAAAAATAGAAAAATGATACAATCTGTCTTTCATTAATAATTACTCTAAATAAAAATGACTGAACTTTCTTATTACAAGGCAAATATTAGCAGATGGATTTAGAAAAGAAAATTATCCTGCTATATGCTATCTAATAAGAGATCCACTTAAATCCAAAGACATAAATAGGTTGAACATGAAAAGATAGAATAAGATATTCCATGCAAATAGCAAAAGAGAGCTAAGTGGGCATAGTAATATTAGACAAAATAGACTGTATGTCAAAACCTTTAAGGAGACAAAGGAGGATGCTATATACTGATAAACATGTTAATTTATCAAGAAGTTATAATAATTATAAACATATGCAACCAAACAAGATTGTCACAAAACACAAGTAAAATTTTTCAGAATTAAAGGGAGAAATAGTTCTATAATAATTGCTGGAGACTTCAGTATTCTCTAGGATAGACCATGTTAGACCATAAAACAATTCTCAATAAATTTATACAGCTAGAACTCATACACAGTATTTTCTCTGAGCATGATGAAATGAAACTAGTAATCAATGCCAAAGACATCACAAGAGAATTACAGCCCAATATCACTGATGAATATAGTTACAAAAATCCTCAAAAAAATGCTAACAAACCAAATCTAAAAGTAAATTAAAAGAATAATATATCATGACCAAGTAGGATTTATCCCAGAATGCAACAGTGGTTCAACCGAGAGAAATCAGTCACTGTAATACATCATACTGATAGAATGAAGTAAAAAAGAAAACATGTTTGTCTTGGTCAGATTTCTCCAAAGAAACAGAATCAATAGAATATTTATAGGTATGTATAACAGAAGACATATTATAGGCATTCACTCACATGGTTATAGAGGCTAAGAAGTCTCCTGATCTGTCATCTATAAGCTGGAGAACCAGGAAAAGCAGTGCTATAATTCAATCTGAGTCTGAAGGCCTGAGAACTCTGAAGCTGGGGGAGGTTAATGTGTAAGTACAGGATGAGTCTGAATGCTCAAGATTCAGGCATGCCAGTGTCTGAGCATAGGAAAAGACAGATGTCTTAACTCAAGAAAAGAGAGCAAATCATCCTTCCTCCACCTTTTTGTTCTATTCAGGCCCTCAATAGATTGGGTAATGCCCACCCACATTGGTGAGGATGATGTCTTTACTCAGTCCACTTATTCAAATGCTGATTGATCTCTTTCAGAGACACTGCTAAACACACACAGAAATAATGTTTACCAGCTGTCTATAGGCATTTCTTAGCTCAGTCAAGTTGACACAAAAAATTAACCATCACAATGATATTCCAATTGATGCAGAAAATCATTTGAAAAAATCCAATATGCATTCATAATAAAAACACTCAGCAAACTCAGAATTAAACAGAACTTCTTCAACCTGATAAAGTGCATTTCTGGACAGTCTAATATCACTCAATGGTGTAAAACTAAAAGCCTCACTAAGATCAGAAAAAAGATAAGGATACCCACTTTGGCCATTTCTATTCATCACTGTAGTGGTAGTTCTAGCCAGAGCAATTAGGCAAAAAATAAAATAAAATACATCCAAATTGGAAAGGAGAAGGTAAAACTGTTAGCAGATGATGTAATAAAATATACATTAAAAATATGATGTATATATATATATAAACTTAGAAATCCACAAAAAAATTCCATAGAGATTATATGCAAATTCAGCAAAGTGGAAAACATACCAACATACAATACCAGTTGTGTTTCTGTAAACTAGCAATGGAAAATCCAAAAAGGAAATTAATAAAACAATTTTATTCACAATAACATCTAAAAGAAAAAAATACCAGGAGTAAATTTAAGCAGTCTACTGAAGGATTCAGACACTAAAAACTACAAACCATTGCTGAAAGAAATTAAGATGATTTAAATAAATGAAAGCCATCTGTGTTTATGGACTGGAAGACCTAGTATTGTTAAGATGGCAATGGTACCCAAATATATCTACAAATTCAATGATATGAATATCTACTAAAATTTCAACAGCCTTTTTTAAGAAGTGGAAAAGCTGATTCTCAAATTCATATGCAATTGCAGGGGACTTCTTGAACAAAACTCTTGAAAAAGTAAAATAAGTGGGAGGACTCATACTTGCAGATTTCAAAGCTACAGTTATCAGAAGCATGTGTTACTGTCGTAGAATAGACAGGACCAATGCAATAGAATTCAGAGTCCAGAAATAAATCTACACATCTATGGCCAATTCAACAATGGTACCAGAAATATTCCATGAGGAAAGAATAGTCTCTTAAATAAATGGTGCTGGGACAACTGGATATCCACAACATAAGAATTAAGTCAGATCCTATCTGACATTGTATGCTAAATTTAACTCAAAATGGATCATAGACCTAAATATAATAGGTAAAACTGTAAAAGTCTTTAAAGAAAACATAGGGGAAAATCTTCATGACTTTTGGTTTGGCGATGGAGTCTTAGATATGAAACCAATTGCTCAAGCTTAACTTGTGCAAGACTTTTTAGAGGAATAATAAAAATATCCTCATTTTAAGGATACCTTGAAAAGATATTCTCAAAGTTGATATAACTGATGACTGCATAATATTTTTAATGAAGTAAATGCTATTGAATTGTGCTTATTAAAATGATTAATTACATTAAATTAATTTTACATAGATACAAAAAAAATAGGTAGTCAATCCAATCTGGGTCATAGGAATAGTGTAGGAAATGTAGTATATTTAGTAGACACGTCTTAAGTTGAGCCCTAATAAATTAGATGTGCAGTAAAGTTAAGAAGATAAGGAAGAAGAACTCAAATGGAAAAATGTGCAAAAGATTTCTGATGAAGAGGTCACTATGAGGAAATGCATAGAGGTCAGAATCAACATAAATTTTAAAAGGTGGCAAGTAAGTCTTGGGGCAACAGAACAATTGTAAAAAGGCCAACAGGATATCAGGGTCTTTTTCACCATAAAGAGGAGTCTGATTTAACTACAGATATTTGGAAGTCACTGAATCACTGGTATAAGGGAAAAACTGGTCAAATTGCCTTTCAATACAATTACTTTAGAAATAGGGTGGCTAATACGTTAGAAGAGAACAAGATTGGAGGTCACGAGAATAATTTCATTATTTTGTCTTAGAGATACAATGAGGAAGGCCTAAATTTTATCTGGAACTGTGCAGATTTTGTCAATATTTGATTATAGGAGTTACCTAGTGGACGTGACATTTTAGATATTTTGATTTTTAGATATTTTAGTTGCCAAGGGTATGAATTTAAAGCTAGAGACAAAGAGAGACTATTATGGTGTTCTGAGATTGGGATATGAATTAGCAATGTAGAAATAAATAGAAAATGACACATTTAAAATATAGTTCAAGAGAAGAAATAGTGTTTGCTAACAGTGAATATGAGGAGTGAGGTAAATAAAAAGTAAATGACTCCTTCAAAATTTCTAGTTTGTAAAACAGGGAAAATGAAGATGAACCTAATATGTAGAGGAAGTGGAATTTTAGTGGTTTAAGCTAGAGGATATACTTTTCCTCATTACCTGTATTCCAATTTCAAAATGAAACATGATGCTGTGAAAAAAGTAGTGTGTTTAGCTCCTAACTGGATAATTTTGAACAAGTTACTTATTATCTGGGCTTCTATTTTTTATCTACAAAATAGTTTTAACATAAAAATTCCTGTCTTTCAAAGGTGATGAGAGGAGGAGGGGTCATGTCAGTAAGATGTGCATACCAAATGCAACAATCAGTGCTAGATATAACTAGTTCTGTGGTCATTATTATTATTCTTCATTTTGCTGAAAGGGCAAGCATAATTTTTGTAGCTGAAAACATTCTCATACATTTGCTCTTGAATCATTTAATTCTTTCTTCTTTGGGGTATCTTCCAGTTACCTTATCTGTTAGCATCTTTAGAATTTTTCCAGTCCCTAAGTATAATGATCTTAACAAATCTTTGCTAAGAATAGTTATAGAATTTATACTAAGATGATCAAGTTATCATATACTCTAATTTTATCAACCTTATTCTAAGCTCTTGAGTTAGACAAGAAACGAAGTTTGAGGTGATATTCAAACACCCTTGTTCATGTTTAGGCTGTTAATAGTATGCAAATGCATAGTTCTCATTCACATTTAGAGCTTCACTGATAGTAACAATAGAATTTTCCATTTAAAGAATTGTGACTTAATAGAGAAGGAGACTCCATATAACTTGGCAAATCATATTTTGAAATGACAGTATTAGTGTTTTCTTGCCTACATTGAATTGTAATCGATTAAAATTAGAAGTAATAAAAATCAGTATCATTACAGCAATTTAATATAAAGGCCAAGATGTACATGTTTTATATAGCCTTACCTTCCAAAGGCCCTTAACAAAGATTTAATTACCATAATAATATTCATTTTGGTCTACCAGAGAAAAAGATAAGAACTAGAAAGAATAAGTGGCATACTTGTGCTCAATTGCTAAGTACTATATTAGAATCAAATATTTGTCTCTGGCATATTAAGCTCCTTGGACATCGCTAGATGACCTTTAAGAAAAATCCAAAGCTACTTGAGGACTTAACTTTAAAATTCAAAAAAGAACATTACTAATGTCCTATTGCTTTCAAATTTCACTGCTCATATATCCTACATGAAAAATATGCTATAGAATATAAAGTTGCATCTGAATCTTCCCTGTTTTGTATAAAAAGCAAAACATAATCTTTCAACCTTAAGGCTGTAAGTTTAAAGATAACATTTAGTATTTTGGGTGATAAAAATGGAATTACAAAATACTCCCTGCCAGAGCACATCTCTGGTAGTATAAAAGTACTGCCTTGAATGTAGTATATTTCAGAGGAAAATCTGATTCAAATATTGAGAGCAATCAATTCAGAAAAATGTAAAATGTGTGGTGAATGCATTATTTGGAAATTGGTCTATATCAAGGCTTATACTAAAATAAAACATCTGATTTTTTGCATTTTATAAATTTCTTATCTATAATCCATAACCAAATGCAAACATATTAATGAATTTCAAACCAGTTCTGTTTATTGGCATGTTTTATTATACTCTCCCAAATTTGATAGATGATACTACTGTCAACTTAAAAAAAAGACTTAATAGATATACAGTGGCCACCTCATTAATTCTACATATAATTTTCTTTGCATTACATAAATCAAAGAGTGTTAGTACTAATTGAGATTTTGTTCATAGCTAACTGCTTCAAGATTACAATGTTAATAAGCTGTTTAATTTTGTTGAAATCTTTAAATCAATATTAATTTTAAGCATGGAGTTTAATTTTTCCATAATAATGTATATAAAATGCATATAAATTTAAATACATATATATCTGTTTTATATATATATCTATATATAGATATATAGATATATAGATATATATGAAAAGGAATTGGAGATTACCCGATAGAATGTCAGCTGCATTGTAAGATTTTAAAATAACTATGATTATATGTTAAGGGCTCTAGTAGAAAAAGTGAACTTTTCAAGGACAAATAGGTAATTTTAACAGAGAAGTTATAAAAAATAAGCAAATGGCAATGCTAGAAATAAAATATATTCCAACAAACAAAAAAGTGATATCAATGGACTTGTAACAGTCTAATGTATACAATGGGAATCCCAGGAGAGAGAGAAGAGCAAAATAAATATTTGAAGAAATAACATGTAACTTTTATAAAGTTAATAACACAAACTCATAGAACCAAGAAGCTCAGAAAACTCCAATCAGGATTGAAACAAACAAAAACCTAGGCATATCTAGGTATATCATACCTATGCCTATGTAAACTGCTCGCAACCCAAGTGAAAGAAAATCTTTAAGACAATTACAGGAATAAAACCTGTTAAAACACAGAAGTCATCATATAAAAAGTATGACCTAACTACATGTCTACACACACACACACACACACACACCCCACATGCTTCAAATATAAAGATCCTAAAAGTAAAAAGATGAAAATATATATAAGCAAATAGTAATCAAGAGAAAAGTGGAAATAGTTATATTAACATCAGATTAAATGGACTTCAGCACAGAAATATTACCAAAGATAAAGCATAGCAGATAATGATAAAGGTATCAATAATCCAAAAAAAAAAAACAGTCTTAAATGTTTGTGATTTGACAACAGAACTTCAGAAAAACTGTAATGATGCAGAAGACTTGAAAATCACTATCAACCAACTTGACCTTGTTCACATTTATAGAGCCCAATAAATGGAGCACATACCCTTTCAAATAGACAGTCACTGAGTTAGACCATATTCTGCTCCATTAAACAAACCTTCACAAATTTAAAAGAATTGGAATTATTCACTGTACAATCTAGGCTAATAATGGAATTAAATGCAAAATTAACAAAAAGAAAGCTGAAAGTTACCCACATATTTCGAAATTAAAACACTAAATAATGAATGAATAAAGGAGGAAGCTAAGGAAAATCAGAAAATATTTTAACTCAATAAAAAAATGAAAACATTAAAATTTCACGGATATAGATAAAGTAATGTTTAGAGGAATATTTATGCCATTATAAACTTGTATGAGAAGAATAAAGATCTCAAATCGTTTTTAAAAAGAACTAAGTTTTTAAAAAGAAAAATACATTAAATTCAATGCAAGTATAAGGAAGAAAATACAAAACTGATCTTAATAAAATTGTCATTTGCTATTTGTGCCTTCTGTCTTTTTCATAGGTTTATTTATTTTGCTCTTTTCTCTCTCCTGGGATTCCCATTGTATACATTAGACTGTCACATGTCCATTGACATCACTCTTTTTTCTGCTGCGATGTATTTAATTTCTAGCACTGCTATTTGCTTATTTTTTATAATTTCTCTGTTAAAATTACCTATTTAACCTTGAAAAGTTCACTTTTTCCACTAAAGCCTGTAACACATAACTGAAAAGGTTAGAGATAAACTAAACCTGTGTGTTTGAAAATATCAACAACATTGATAAACCTGACTATGAAAAAGACAGAAGGCACAAATAGCAAATGCCAAGAAATAGAGAACATCAAAAGATAAGGGTATGGTAATGAGGCTCTGGGAGTAAGGGGGTTCCCCGGCCGGGACAAGTTGCCTACAAATCCACAGAGATGGAAGGAGGACAAAGGAAAAGGCAGGCTGGGAGAAAGGGTTTTATTGCTCACAGCTCAGTCTCTCTCTAGGTTCTGCTAGCCAGCCCTCACCCCAGCCCTGCTGATTTCCCCTGCTTGCCCCTTCCGGGAGGAACTCCATGGGTGGGTCCCTGGTGACTGGCAGGTACCAAACCAATTATGTACCAGGAACCAGGAGGAGGAGAGAATAGCCATTTTCTCTCCACCTCTTGCCACAGCTGAGGCTCTGTCGTGTCCACTGATACGCAAAAGGGCCCTTATCCCCACACCACTATGAAAGTCAGGCACTGATTCTGGTGAAAACTTCCATTTACTTCACAGGTACAAATCTCAGAATGATAAACTTACATGAAATAATCAAATTGCTTGATAAAACGAATTGCCATATCTCACTCAAGAAGAAATAAAAAAAGGCTACAGTGCCCTTTATCTTGTAAAGAAATTGGTTTTGTATATAAAGCCTTTCCAACAAAGAAAACTCCAAATCCATATTACTGCTACTAAATACTTATGGAAAAAAAGAATAGTGACAATTTTACACAGCCTCTCTAGAAAACAAAAGATAGCAGAGAACACCTTAACTCACTATAGGAGGCTAGCATTACTCTGATACCAAAAGTAGACAAAGACTTGACAGGAAAATAATTCTACAGACTGAAGTTCTTCAATAATTAGGTTAGCTAATTGTACCCAACAATATTTCAATATAATAACACATCAGGACCAAGTGGGTTTAATCCAAGTGTTAAGTATAGCCCCGGTCTATACTTCATCTACCTCTGCTACACTGAAATATCTTTCACAAAGTAGAAAAATTTGGGATTGGTTTAGAAATAGGTCAATGTGATACATGAGCACAAGGCAAAATTTTACAACTGCAATACTAAATCCCCATTCAGGGAGGGTTGTAGTCATGAATAAGAGAAAAATTCCCAGTGAGACGATCTCTGAGCCGTCCCCTTTTGTGCCTACTTTCTGTGATGGATGTAGTGGCGTGAAGTAAGGATATATAGGGTGCCATGGCTATTTGGTCAAGGGCTAGATGGGTAGGATTAGGAAAATTTAGACACTAAAAGGCCTATGAAAGAGGTGTATAAATGGACTCACGTGAGTGTGTACTGTGTGTGAAACTCTCTCTGTCTCAGGCCATACCCCTGAGAGAATGTACAGAAGGTACTAAGAAATTAGGTGAACAGAATGACTTGAGCAGTGGATATCAGAGAAATTCTGCCTTTACTACCCCAATGGAATAAAAAACAGAGTAGCCATGGTACCAACAATATAGGCCAAGATAAGGACCAAAAATATTCATTCTCTCTTTCTAAAACTGATGTTTCTTCTTCCTCTGTTGAATGTCTTGATCCTCCAGCAATGGAGACCAAAGCTGAGGCCTGCTACAGTCCCATCACAGCGGAGGCCACATAGCTACTTGAAGCCAAGTTGAATACTGTCGACCTCTTTTACCCTGAAGAAAAGAAAACATTCATCTTTGTTGGAACTCATATGAATTACAGACATGTATTTACCTTCCCTGTTCATAGTACTTCAGGCAGCTTCACTATCCAATAACTTTCAGAATGCCTGGTTTTTAAGCATGGAATCTGGCAATTAGAATTTCATGTAAAGAAGGTGTGATATTCAGAACCACTAGTCCTATCATATCCTCCATTGACTTAAAACAGTCAGCCTGGTAAAATGTTGGAATGGGTTATTAACAGATCAAATAATATGCCAGCATGGGACTGACAGAGTAATTAGAGTGCCAGAGAGTTCTTTCCTTTAAGATGTTGCAACAATGAACAATGTAAATTGCTGAGTCCCAAACAGCTAGAAAGATGGGTCTAGAAACTGAGGGGAAGAAATACGATTGGTCTCTTTTACCACCATTTCAGTGACTCACTTACAGATTTTGTATCTCTTGTCCTCACAGGTTTAGGATATTTTGGCTTAAGGACCCTGTTTCCTGGGTTTGGCACCTTAACCAGGGAAAAATTAAGGATTATGACAAACTTTAAATTATGACTGCCACTTTTCTATTTTGTTCTCTCATGGCAATGAATCATCAATCAAAGGAAATTTATACTCTTTGGGGTAATAAAGATAATTATCATAAAGATTTAGATTTGATTCTATATGTGGGAAGTAGGGTAAGTCTGGAACTTGGAAGATTCATTGAACCATCTCTTGTTGATTCCATAGCTGGTGGTAAGATTAAATTTCCAATTGCAACCTGATAAAGAGCAGGGGAACCAAGGGTTTATATTCCTCAGAAATGGAAGTTCAGGCTACCCCACCAGATAAGTTGTAATGCTAGCTGAGAGTGAGGGGAACAGTGAATGGAAGAGGAGGGAGATGATAAATAACTGATGAGTCAGCTGCAATCAGCTGTAAAGGAAAAGACTGTAGCTTGTTCCTCAAAATCTCATGGATATTAAGTTTTTCAAAAGATTGGGAGTCAGTGGCAGAATGGATCATAATACGGATTATGAGAAGTTCCGAGCATGACAAAGGAAGCACGGTATCAGATGCTTTTTACGTCTCACCTTATGTTCTCTTAACTGATCTCTGATTTCTGCTACAACTTTGGTGAACAGTCAGTGCAGGTCATAGGCTACCTTTAGTCTGTACTGATTGATGGTCTCTCCCAATTTCTACCCCAAGGACTTTGCTAAATCCACGAGAACCAGCTCAGCCATTGCACAAAAATAAAGTAAAATTAAATAAAAATAAAAATAAAAATAAAATATTGGTAAATACTTAGCCTAAAACCCAATCTCTTACTTTATGAAGAAATACCAGAGGCATTTCTAATAAATCAAGATCAAGGCAAGAAGATTGCATAACAAAAATTCTAAATGCTATAGAGAGCCAAAACCTCTCAAAGTTTTCTTGTTGTACCCACCACCTTTTGTGTGTGTGTGTGTGTGTGTGTGTGTGTGTGTGTGTGTCTGTGCATGTGGTAAGAACACTTAATATGAGATCTATACTCCTAAAAAATGTTGAAGTGCACAGTAAGTTAATGTAACTATAGGCACTATGTTGTACAACAGACCTCTATAATTTATTCATCTACCATAACCGGATTTTATATCCACTGAACAACTCCTTCTTTGGGGACTGTCTGTTCATGTCCTTTGTCCATGTTTTAATTGGGTTACTTGTTTTATATTTTTGCTATTGAGTTGCAGGAATTTCTTATATATTTTGGATATTGACCCCTTATCAAATAAAGTTTGCAAGTATTTTCTCCCATAGGTAGTTCTGTCAATTGTTTCTTCTGCTGTGCAGAAGCTTTCTAGGTTGATGTAGTCTCATTTGTCTATCTTCACTTTTACATCCTGTACTTTTGGTGTCATAGCTAAGAAATCATTATCAACCTTGTTATATCTATTCTTACTCTTTTACCTACTTCCATTATTAGCTTTTGAGTTTCTTAAAGGGTTTCCATATCACAAAGGCTTTTTGAGGTATTTAATTCAATATGTAGTATCATGTTATAATTTTCTTCTTGATTGTTTGATTTGATGGGAGTAGTTAAATTGTTATGTATTCACTTTTAATTTCTGTTTTTCTCCTTGGTTTATACAAATAAACTTTGTTTTTATACATTCATTTGAAATTCTGACTTTATATGCATTCTCCTATAGTTGCTGTTTATTTTCACGCTCAAAAAATTAAATGTTAATTATACTTGTTGCTAATTTATGTTCTTATTAACATAAATCACATTGCCTGTGTTTACAGAGGGCTACAATTACCTGTGCTAACAATGACTTTTTGTTGTATCAAGCATTATTAATGGGTTTTAAATAACAAAGTTCTTATGCAACTTCAAGATACAATTGATATTGCCCAGGTTGCTTTGGTACAATATAATTATATCATAAAACATGATCATGAATGTTTAAAATAGAATTTCATTTCAATATAGAGTAAAATTGTGCATAATTCTTTAGTTTTTAAACGCCAGTAATTAAAATGTTTTTATATGTTGGCATAGCTTTTTATAGAAAAGTCAGCTCTAATTTTACTCTAGATTTAATATTGCTTAAATATAATTTGTGTGAAAGGAAATGTTATTTGTTAACTATACATTTAAATTTTCAAAAATATCTGAAATAGTCCAATGAGATAAAATTCTAATAGTGCTTCAAGTAATATAATAGTCATCTGTTGTTTCATAAATTTTGGGGAAAACATTGAAAGTTGTTTATAAACTTCCTTGAATTCTCTTTACATTCTTACATATTATACATGGAAAGAAGCATATTATTTTCAGCAGCTGATTTACCTTTACAGAGCTGAGCCAAGTTTTTATAGTTAAAATTTATCGTTTACTCTGGTAGAGGAAATTTTTTTTCTTTGATTTTTATCATGATAACAGCATATCCTTGCTGACAGAAAGCAATAAATGTCTATAGCTCTCTATAATCTGGTTACTCTGAGTAGATAAAAAGCTATATATTTCCTTGAAACTTTGACATTTAAACTTAGGGGAAATTTTTTTTAAATTGTATGTTCAAAATATTTTAATTTATTCTAGACTTTCCCAAGAAGACACAGAAGTAAGTGAATTAGTTTCTTTTCTTTTTTTTCTCAATTTATCAGGGATGCAATTGTAAGGAGATATCTATGTGCAACTCAACTTCTTTTACATGAAAGAAATAGTAACATTTTGTTATTCAGTGGCATTCTTCCAGTCTTTATTGGTATCTGTTCTTACAAAACAGTGTAAGAGAGGCCATCAGTCAGTGGGTGAATGGCCTAAACTTGTATTACAACTGGCTGGGAATTAAAATCCCTGTTACACAAAGCTTTATTTTCAGTGGACTTATTCTGAGTCCCACTCTATTTTTGAAGTCCAGAAGCATCCTTCTGAGTTTTACCTTGAACAACCTGCTGAGTTTCTTGACAAATTTGTGTATGATTGAATAATTATATCTTGCTAGTCAAGGAAATAAAAAGCTATTAGAAAAGTAAAAATAATACTTCCATGATTAATTTGATGCATATTAAATGACTTCACTGTTACTCATAAAATTTGTTTTTCCTACACACAGATGCACTTCATCACATCAGAAATAATTAAATTTAAGGACATCACAGCCTCATTAATGCAAATAACAACAAACACATACCAAAATTACATTCTAAATTAGAAAGATTTCTTAATTAAATGTTTTGCCTATTTTTATTCACTTATGAATTTTCATATTTAAAGTGAATTTAATATTTCTTCATCTCAAGTACTTCTTCCTACAACAAATTTAACCATATTTTTACATATTTCATAGTTATATCTCTATGCATGTTTTTTGTTTAAAGAACTTCAAAAAACAGTAAGTATGAACATATGTGTCTATCTCTTAGCATATCTTATTGGTAGGAATGGACACTATAGAGCAAAGTATAACATGAAATCTGAACATATTTTTTATTTGGTCTATAAACAGTGTACTTCTCATGTACAAATAAGCACTTTCACAAGAAGGCATTAAAAATAGAAAAGTTCTAGTATGTAATCAATATATTGCCTTTATGACAGCTAATTTTCTTACCATATACTAGAAAATTCTCAAAAACTAAAAATTCAATTTTTTTCTTTTCTCTTACACTTATGTAAGGGTGTGGAAATCTCACCTTATAATTCTTAATTAAAGGCCTGCCTTCAAAGGGTTCAGCTATCCAAATTCACAGTGAGTACTATGAAAAATAGTGGAGTGAAAATTAATTTAAAGGGCTCTCTTGGATGCTAGTGGCATGAATTATCTGCTTGAAGCAAATTCAAATCCTTAGTGGAGGAGGATAAGTCAAACTAGACCATAAAATATTGCAATTGGTAAAAAAGCAAATGAATGAGGGTGCAATTGAATAAAACTAAATTAGAAAAAAAGGAAAGTTAGAAAGAATGAAACCCAGCAGAAACAAAACTCAATGGGAGAATTAGAACGACAACATCATCACATATTGGAATCTTCAGGGGCAGAATAAAAATAAGCATTTAAGGAAATAATATAAAATGAAACATGGATAAGTAGCAAAATACTATGAAAAATGGCCAAAGCATATTAGAAAAGAACCAAATAATATTAAGGAAATGAAATATTAAAATTAAAGTTAAAATTACACACGCAGTAGACTGGGCATATTACTGTCTGGAGTTGACAGTAACCACTTTTATAGTCCTATGTTTTTATTCAAATCAGTTCTAAATTTGAGCACAGAAATATCTCCCATGAATATAAATTAGTTGAATACTCTACTTCAGAATTTTCTATTGTAGCTATTTTTTAATATTTGAAAAAGCAATCATTTATTTTTAACATGTATTATCTATAAAATAACTAACATTTAAAATGCTCTGTTGCTTCTAGCTATATGTCAAGTATATTTTGACCATCTATTGAGAGGGGTAAAGAAACAAAAAAGGTTGGAGAAAATATATAGTGTAAATTGTTGACTCTAATGAATTAAGATATAAGAAACATTTTAAAGCTAAAAATTAAGCAAAACATGAATAACATTAATGTGACTTTCAATCTGATTACATTTTTGGAAACAGGTGAATGTAATATTAATATTGATGGCTATGTATGTGGACCATGGGTACGATTTAGAAAAAGGTGGGTAATGAAATTGGAGACACTGATGATAAATATGGATGTCTTTCTTGTTGCAGAACTATATTCTTACAAAGACAAAGAGAAATATTAAAAAGCTAACCAAAATATCTACACAGTAAATAAACTGACTAGTTGAGGCACCACATACCTTCAGAGGAACAAAAACTTGAAAACAAAGGGAATAACAAAGAGGTAATCCCAACATTTCACACAGCTTCTTCCCTTGAGGTATTTGCCAATTCCACAGCAGTTGATGATTGATTGAGCAACAGAAATCTCATGAGGAAGTATAGAACAAAAAGGTGAACTTCAGAGCTCCCCAAGGAAAAGAGTTCCTGGAAAAATCCCTAGAAGCTGACAATTATCACTGTAAGAGTAAGGATAGACCAGACGGAGACCAATGTCTGCACAAAGACTCAAGCTGAACTTCAAGTTATCTCAACCCTGGATTCCACTTAGAAGAGAACATACACTCATATATCAACTACAACACAAAATGAAGTGTAAATTCTTCATTATTTTTTTTAAATAATAAAATCTTAAGTTACATCTAAAGGTTCAACATTCAACAAAAATTGCCAGTCATATCAACAGATAAAAACAGCAGAAAAAAACATATCAATAGTAGAAACAAGAGAAAACTGATAAAAGAAATAGACTAACAAGGAGCCTAATTATTAGGTAAAGGCTTTAAAATAACTCTAATTAGTGTTCATGAAATAAAATACACAATGGGAATATTAATAGATAACTGCAAAGTATAAAAAAAGAAAAAGGGTTTTAAAAAACAACTACTTTATGAGTTTTCCTATGTAATAAAGAAAGGGAAAATTCAGTCGGTTGATTTAATAGCTAATTATACATGATTGAAGAAAGAATTAATGAACTGGAAAATTAATTCTACTTTAGTCAGTTTGTTTTGCTATAATAAAAGTATCATGAACCCCAAGTATCAAGCTCTAGAGACTTGGAATTCCATGCTCAAGGTAGTGGCAGTTTCAATTCCTGGTAAGAGTCCTTTACCTGGTTTACAGATGACCCCCTACCTGCTGTATCCTCATAAGTCAGAGAAAGAGATCATCTCTCTTATTTCTCTTCCTAAATAGGCACTGATCTCATTCATGAGGGCTCCATCCTCATGACCTAATTATCCCTAAGACTCCATCTCTAAATACCGTCACATTGTGGAGTAGAGCTTCAACATGTCAATTTCAGGGAACACAAACATTCAGTCTATATCAAGACCCAAGAAAAATATCCAATGAATGGAGAGGGAAAAAAAAGATTAAAAAATTAAGAAATATATTGGATATAACTTTACCATATGTGTTAATAAGAGGTCTTGAAGAAAGACAGAGAGAAAATAGACAAAATAAATATTTGAAGAGAAAGTAGACTAAACTTTTCCAAAATTGATAAAGACATCAAGCTAAATAGGCAAGAAATACCAAAAGGCCAAACAGGATAAATATAAATAGTAGCATACTTGATACATCATGGTAAATCTGCTGAAGATCCAAGACAAGAAGAGAATATAAGAAACAGTGAGGAAAACAAAATACAACTTCCTCAAAGAACAATAGTAAGAGTAATATTTGTCTTCTCAAAAGGAACAATGGAGAAAACAAGGAACTGTTATTTGAAAGGAAATAGCATACCTAAAATTATGTTGTTACTAAAAATATCCTTCATAAATCTATGTAGAATAAAAGACCTTTTTAGATAAAGAGTAGTAAGATCATTCATTAGCAGTAGACACACAGTAAAGACAATTATAAGAAGTATTCTTTAGGCAAAAAGAAAATGGTATTAATTTTTCAATGGTTTACACCTAACAGATATACAAAAGGAAAGATATACAAAAAAGAATGATTACATAACAGAAGTATAAATATGCACAAAAATATGTGAATACAGAGTTTATAAAACAAAAAAAAATCATAGGGCTTTCAAATATACCTATCATTAAATACATTTCAATTTAAAAATATGGTGGGAAAGTTTAATTGAAATTATAATACTGCAAAAAGTCCTTGCACTGTGAAAGGTTAAGAGTGTTAATTTATTTTATGATCTAATAAATCAATAGTGAATATGTTAATCTCTTGGGTAGCTGCAAAAACAGGAGGAAAAGGGAGTCAAATGAATGAGTTGAATAGGACAATAGGAAAGTAAAAACAAAACAAAACAAAAGAATAATAATCTAGGAGAAGACAAGAAAATGGAGAAAAGAAACATAGAACAAGTACCAAAATAAGAAAACAAAGCATAGAATTATTGTTTTAAATCAGATATATGATGAATTTTGAATATGATTGATTTTTTAAAAAATACGCTGTTTACAAGAGATACATCCTAAATACAAAGACCCAGAATATTTGCAAGTAAAATGATGACCAAACACAATAAAAAATAAAGTTGTTTTAGCTGTAAAAATGTCAAAGTATAGCTGAGATAATGCGGAATAGACCTAGGAAGCTACACTGACCACCCTGATGGTTACATACGGAGTTTCCAACATATAACAGCTGCTTATGATCTGACTTGGAGAGATGTCTGGGTCATCCTGACTCAGACTCTCATAGACACAGAACTAGAGAGAATGACTCAAGAGAAATTTTCAAATGGTTTACACCTAACAGACCCTAGTTATCCCATAGAAGACACAGCTATCCCTTCCATGGATCCTGGATGGGACTAAAATAAGTCTGATCAATGCTGTTCTCAGGACCATTATTTGATTTGCACAGAGCCTGGGCTTAAGGCTTGCAGACAGAAAGTCATTAGCTATAGGAAGTCTCTGCTGTGACCCAAGAGCCCTCTGAGAACCCAGACTCCTTTCTATAGAGGCTTAAAGAGGACCTCATTAAATATGCCAGTAGGACCTAGACTCCTAGGAAGGCAGGGACATCCTTAAAGACAGATTTCTGTTCAGTCAACACCAGACATTAGCAGAAAACTGCAGAAGGTAGTTCAGGACTTCAGAGGCCATGATAGGTGACATGTTTGATGTAGCAACCTCAGTTTTTTACAGCCAAGAGAAGGTCATGGAGGCCAGGACTCAGGATAAGGAAAGGAAGAAGGAGGCAGAGTTACTCACCAGGAGGAGGAATGGAAAAGCTAGGCTAGGCATGCCCAGATGATGGCGGCCCTTCAGGGCCAAAGGCAGGCCATTGGTATTCCAACCACACCCAAGGATGGCTCCACAAAGTGCTGTACCTGACACCAAGCAGGACACTGGGCCAAAGAATGTCCCAAAGGGACAGGCCACCTGTCACTATCTGCCAAAAATGCAGAAAGGCAGGGCACTGGGCCACCCTCTGTCCCTTCAACTGAAGGGACTGGGCATCTGAGACAGCCCCAGGCCTGCAGCTGCTCAACCAGGACGGATGTGGCCTCCTCCAGTCGGCCCCACCACAGGAGATCACCTTTGCTGGGCTGGAGCCAAGGTGACCAATGGGCATGACAGGTAGGACAGTGACTTACCTTTTGGATGCTGGGGCCACCTGCTCTGTTCTGACTTCCTTCTCCAGACCCCTCATCTCAAGTGTCTGCATTGTCTTGGAACTTAACAACAAGCCAACCTCTCTGCCCTTTACTCCCCCTTTGTGCCATACGTGAGAGGTCATACTTTTTCCCACAGCTTTCTGGTAACCCCTGAATACCCCAGCCCGTTGTTAGGCTGGGATTTTCTACAAAAACTGGGAACTCGAATCACTCTAGGAGAAGGGCCCTCCTATTAGATCTCCTAAAATACTTGTGCTGACTGATAAGGATAACCCAGGACAGAGCCCAGAGACTTGGAAGAATGGTCTTGATTCTAACATCTGAGACCAAGGAATCCTCTGGAGAGCCATATGGCCTCCCTGTGATAATTGAAATAAAGAATCCTACCTACTAAGTTACCACCAAACAGAATGATTTTTGTAAAAGGGCGGCTCACCGTCCACACATTTGTCAGTCTGTTCTTAAATCAGTCACCCACTAACTACTCCACGTTGTTCACATGAGCAGGCTCCCAGCGACTCTGGAACCCAGCCCGAGGCATCCTCTTTTCTAGACTCATGGGCCTACCTAACCAAACCATAACCCACCACCCAATTGTTTTTCCTCTTAGAGCAGACAGTTTAGCTGTGCAGGCTACTCATCTTCAAGGACAGAAATTTCCAAATGGATGGGGAAGTGCCATACATAACTACCTGTTCATTACCTCTTTCACTGTCCACCTGTCACCCTCTTTGGGGCTATACTGGGTGTGTGGACACAGAGCTTATTTTAAGCTCCCTCCTTCAAGCTCCCTTAAGATGGATGGAACACTGCTCTTTGGGTTTTACAGTAACATAATGTCCTTGTCTATGGCCAAAACATCCTTCCCTTGGCCAGTATATCACCAAACAAAGTTGACCAAATGGGCAAGACCTCTTCTCCCATTAGCAGAGGGGCTCATGGATCTTCTGGGAACTGCAGGGGTAGCCACTGGAGGTTGCTCCATAGGGATTTAATCCCAATTATCCCAGGAAAGAGAAGGAAAAAAAATAGCTGCTGCCCTGACAGAGCTTCAGAGTCAAATAGACTTACTTGCTGGGGTGGATTTTCAAAATCAGAGAGTATTAGATCTCCTCACTTCAAGTGAGGGGAAGAACCTGCCTTTATCTAAGGTAAGAATACTGTTTCTACATCAGTCAGTCAGGCCAAGTACAGGAAGACATTGCCAGATCCTAGACTCTGAAGATAAGATTCAAACTAGGCACAGCAACCTCAAGCTGGAAATCATGGCTAACGTCCCCCCTTCTACCCTTGGCATTTCCCCTAATTTTACTAGTTATAGCCCTTGCTGCTGGACCCCCTTTACTTATATTAACCTCTTTATTCAACTTCTCTCTTTCTGGCTTCATGTTCTGCATCTGCAAATGATGATTCAAGGTGGCTACCAGCCAGTTTAAGATGCCTTTATCCTCATCAATATGGGACTCTGGATTGACCAGAACCTTCATCTGGGCATGATGTCCCAGATTCCAGGCCCCACAGGACTTAATAAACCGGTCATAAACCTCAAACCTCAATGGACAGATAGCAAGAGTTGGAACTCAATCCCCAAATTTCACCCCTTATCAGCAGGACACAGCCAGAGCAGTCATCAACCAATACCCCAAAGAATAAGGTCCCAACTGCCTGAGGAGGGAATGTTAGGAATGTTAGTTAGAAAGATAGACATGAGCAGCTGGAAAAGGGGAAGATAAAGTTCAATGAAAAACCCACACAAACTCTGCCCAGGTCAGGGGACTGAAGTGAAGACAACAAAGGTTTTGCAGGTCCCAACCAGATCCCCAGTGTGGGCACAATCAGACAGAACTAAGAGACACCCAAATCACACATCATCATGGGGAAAGACATGTGCCCCGAGAGGGGTGGCAATATAGAAGGACCTGTAAATCAAACAACCCCATCTTGTCAGTCAAAAAGTCACCTCCCAGCTAGAATGTAATATAAAGGCCTTCCACATAAGAGTTCTGGGCCTTTGTCTCCCTTGACTCTGGCCCACTCCTCCCTTGGAGTGTATTCTGATAGAAGTTTCACTCTGCTTTGCTATTGTGTCTGTGCCATTCAATTCTTTATTGCAGTAGGGACAGAAGAATGAACTCAACCTGTAACAACATGATTAAATGAAACATTCAGAATAATATGTGGCAAGAAGAGCAACTACCAGCAACACAAAGAAATAAAAGGCATCCAGATTGGCAAGGAAGAAGTTAAACTGTCCCTGTTTGCAGATGACATAATATTGTACATAGAAAACCCTAAAGAATGAACTCCAAAATGACTAGATCTAATAACTGAATTCAGCAATGTTGCAGGATACAAAGTTAATATGCAGAAATCTGTGGCATTCCTAAATACCAGCAGCATTCTTCAATGAACTAGAGCAAATCATTCTAAAATTCATATGGAACCACAAAAGACCCCAAATAGCCAAAGCAATCCTGAGAAGGAAGAATAAAACTGTGCAGCTTATGCTTCCCAACTTTAAACTCTACTACAAAGCCACAGTAATCAGGGCAATTTGGTACTGGCACAGGAACAGACCCATAGACCAATGAAACAGATTAGATAACCCTGATATAAACCAACCATATATGGTCAATTAATATATGATAAAGGAGCCATGGACATACAATGGGGAAATGACAGTCTCTTCAAAAAGTAGTGCTGGCAAACTGGACAGCTACATTCAGGAGAATGAAAGCCAACTATTGTCTAATCCCATACACAAAAGTAAACTCAAAATGGAACAAAGAACTGAATGTAAGTCACGAAACCATAAAACTTTTAGAAAACAACATAGGCAAAAGTCTCTTCTATATAAACATGAGCAAATTTTTCCTGAATGCATCTCCTTGGGCAAGGGAAATGAAAGCAAAAATGAACAGATAGGACTACATCATGTTAAAAAGCTTCTGTACAGCAAAGGACACCATCAGTAGAACAAAACGGCATCCTATAGTATGGGAGAATATATTTGTAAGCAACATAAGTGACAAGGGGTTAACATCCAAAATACATAAAGAACTCACATGCCTCAACACCCAAAAAGCAAATAACCTGATTAAAAAATGTGTGGAGGATATGAACAGACACTTCTCCAAAGAAGAAATTCAGATGGCTGACAGTCACATGAAAAGATGCTCCACATCACTAATTATCAGGGAAATGCAAATTAAAACCACAATGAGATATCACCTCACACCAGTTAGGATGGCCAACATAGGAAAGACTGGGAACAACAAATGCTGATGAGGATGTGGAGAAAGGGGAACCCTCCTACACTACTGATAGGAATGTAAACTAGTTGAACCACTGTGGAAAGCAGTATGGAGGTTCCTGAAAAAACTCAAAATAGAAATACCATTTGACCCAGGAATTCCACTCCTAGGAATTTACCCTAAGAACGTAGGAGCCCAGTTTCAAAAAGACATATGCACCCTTATGTTTATCACAGCACTATTTACAATAGCCAAGAAATGGAAGCAACCTAAGTGTCCATCAGTAGATGAATGGATGAAGACGTGGTACATATATACAATGGAATGTTATTCAGCCATAAGAAGAAAACAAATCCTACCATTTGCAACAACATGGATGGAGCTAGAGGGTATTATGCTCAGTGAAATAGGCCAGATGGAGAAAGACAAGTATCAAATGATTTCACTAATCTGTGAAGCATAAGAACAAAGCAAAAACTGAAGGAACAAAACAGCAGCACACTCACAGAACCCAAGAATGAACTAAGAGTTAGCAAAGGGAAAGAGACTGGGGAGGAAGTGTGGTCAGGGAGGGAGAAGAGAAATAAAGCACATTATGATTAGCACACATAATGTGGGGAGTGTGCAAGGGGAAGGCAGTATAGCACAGAGAAGACAAATAGTGACTCTATAGCATCTTACTACGCTGATGGACAGTCTGTAATGGGGTATGTGTGGGCGACTTGGTATTCGGGGCAAATCTAGTAACTATAATGTTGCTCATGTGATTTTATATTGATGATACCAAATAATAAATAAATAAACAAAATAAAAGTAAAAACATGATATTTATTGATATTTAAAAGTCAGAGTAGAAATGGTGCCTTAGGAAAGATGGAGTGTAACAATTAGCACATGCTGTAAGAATTAGTCTTCAGGAAGGATAAATATATTTATTACAGATAAAAATTAAGTAAGGGTGCAATAACTTTTATTCTTGGTTTGATTAGTACAGTAGAGACTACCAGCAGTAACACTGCACTGCCATGCACAGGTATGGGCTCTGGGAAGAGAAATCTGCCACATCAAGGTAAATTGGGGACAATAAGTAAAATTTATCCTGTGCTACATTGGATATAGTTTGTTTAAATTTATCTTTGTTCCAATCAGTTGACATATATAATGTAGGGGGACTAGAATAAAATCAATCAAATTAATACTGGAAAGCTCTTTTCTGATATTATGGAAAATACTGGTAGATCAGAGATGACATTTTACTGGGGAAGTCACTTCCCAATGGAATCTTAATGTAGTGAGTGGGGATGATACCACATAACCATTCATCATAGCTATTTAATCATCAATCGGTGCATGCTTTCCTTAATAGCTTAATGTTGATCTTGGAATCCTATATATAGAATCATGTTGTAGGAGTAGGGAGGGCAGAGAAATTATGTGTTGTGCTTAAGGAGTATGACATAATTACCCAATAGAGAGTGAAAAATATTATCTAGTTTCTACTTCAAACTCATTCTTTTAAGACAAGTATCTGCTCCTGAAAATAAGAGTATTGCTTATAGTTCATGGGGTACAGATTGCCTGAGGCACAATAGTAAACATGCTCCATATATTTAGGATTCTAGTTCACTAAGTAAGACTTGATATTACTTTTCTTATAGTCTGAAAATTAATGCCTGGTGGTGATGTCTAGTGTCTTAACAGAAGCTGAAATTAACAGTGTGTGAAATGATATTATTTATAAAGTTGGGACAATATTCTTGGAATTCTTTGATATAAAAGGTTCCACATAAATATAAATTATTATTTTACCTGGAGAGTTTCATCTTTATATTCAAAGCCAAAATATTTCATAACACAATACTTTAATCTAATACATAAAAGAGGAAATTTAGTTCAAGCATAAGAGTCTAACAGAAGTTCACTAAATGTTTCTATAAAATTCAAACAGACCACCATTGAGTAGGTCTTTGTGTATATATAACTTCAGGACTGCCGTGAGTTACTGTTGGAGAGCTCTGTGCACAGTGGTTCTCCTTTGGACTGTGACTACTACTCATGGGAAGCTACTCATGGCCTTAAATACTGTACATTTGTATATACCTCTTACATTTATATCTCCAGCTCACACCTTTATGCTATTTAGTGTACCAAATATAGTAAGTGTTATTCTCAGAATACTTATCTGCCAGGTCTCTCCATCTTTCCACTATCTCTGATTATACTTCTTAGTCAGTATTTCATCTGTCAACAAGATTAAAAAATGGGTCACTACTAGATCAAATACCTAATCTCTTTTATTTTTTTATTTTCTAAGAACTTTAGCTTTGAAGAAATGGAGAAAACAATGAGATGCCACTATATACCTATTAGAATGCCCAAAATCCAGAACACTGACAACACCAAATGCTGGCAAGGATATGGAACAACAGAAACTCATTCATGGTAGGAATGCAAAATGGTAAAGCCACTTTGGAAAACTGTTTAACAGTTTCTTACAAAACTAAACATATTCTTAGCATATGACCCAACAGTCACACTCCTTGTTTTCACCCAAAAGAAATGGAGACATACATTTACACAACAACCTGCACACAGGTGTTTATAGTGGGTTTATTCATAATTGCCAAAATGGAATTAGCCAAGATGTGCTCCAGTAGGTAAACAGATAAACAGTGGTAAATCCAGACCTTAGATTATTACTCATCAGTAAAAATAAACCAGCTATCAAGCCATATGTAGATACAGTGGAAACTTAAATGCATATTACTAAATGAAAGAAACTGATCTGAAAAGGCTATTTACTATGATTTCAACATACGACAGTTTGAAAAAGGTAAAACTGTGGAGACATAAAGATAAGCAGTTGCAGGGGAGAAGAGTAGGTAGTGATAAACGTGCAGATCATGGAAGATTTTCAGTGTAGTGAAAATACTCTGTATAATACTATAATGATGGAAAATGTGATTATACATTGTTCAAACCCATGGAATGAATGACACTAAGAGGGACCTCGAAGGTAAACTATGGACTTTGGGTCATTATGATGTGTCAATGTAGGTTCATCCTTTTTAAAATAATGTACCATTCTGGTAAGTGATATTGACAACAGGGAGGGTGTGCACATGTGGGGCAGTGAGTATATGGGAAATCTCTATACTTTCCCCTCAATTTCATTGTAAACCTAAAATGACTCTAAACATAAATACTTAAAAATTATTTAAAAAGAAATGGAGGATGAGAGTTTCTAAGAGGAGATATAACCAACATTGATTCACAAAACAGTAGTCAGTCATTTGGTATACAACAAGGCAGACAGAAGTGAGACAAGTTTTCTATTTAGTATAAACCTCAGTTTTCAGGGGGATAAAGTCCTTTGCATTTATGAATAAAGTTGGTTGGCACTGGAATCAGGAAATCGCTTCTGGTATTATTATATCATTTTCTTTAAGTCCTAGTTAATAATACTATTTTTTAATTTTCATATTGTTTGTTATTTGAGGGTTTTAGGGAATAGATGAGATGGTAATAATAGGCAATATTTCTAGACTTGTTAGTCACCAGTAGTAACTTTTACTTGCAACAAATTTTTGGAACTATGAGGTATCTTAAATTATCCACCTAATCATTAGTATGTAGGGATAATTATATAAAAGACAAAAATGGGTCCCAGTCATGTATATTTTCTTAAAAAAGGTTATTGATCAGAAGATATGTTTACAGAAGCCAAAAGTTAAAATTAACTACCGTCTTTTCATTGTTATAACAAATATAAATAAACATCAATGGTTAAATTTCATTAGTTTATCTTTTACAAATACTTTAATTTAAAATATGCCCCAAATATCATTTTTCATTAATACTGTGTAGAAAAGGAAAAACGTTAAGAATTACTATTTGAGTCCCCAAAACAGTAAAGAATTATTTTCAATGTCCTTAAATATCATCCAAAGTAGATATAAGAAACACCTAGATTCTGATGTTTGCATTTTGACAGCACTCTCTGGGGAAATCGTATTTTATGATGTGAATATAGTGTTGAGAATATGTATTTTGAATTATATTTTAGAATTTGTAATCACAGTTTCCTCCTTTAAGCCTCTAGGTTTGTTCCCTCTCCAGAGGAAAAAAAAAAAGAGGATACAGAATGAGAGTTTAGCTGAATAAGTGCAACAAAAGTCTTCCTATTTGAAGCTCGATGTTTTTCTTTTGATGGTGAAACAGTACATATAGTAAATCTTAATATTTTCATTAAATATTATAATATCATTAAGAAGCATAATAGAGCTCCTGTTAAATCTCATTTTAGAAAGTTACCTACACTTTCTGTGTTGGTAGTGTTTTAAAACAATAAACTCTATCTCTTCAATGTCTACACTGTTGGGAGGGAAATAAAGCATAAAAAAGCAATTTTAGTACTTAGCACAGAGGGTGAAAACTGCTGGCATTGTAATTGTACTTTGCTGATAGATCTTTTTGGAGGCATATTTTCTGCTGCCTCAAAAGGATCAGTTCTACTTGGTGAGCATTCTGTTCTGTAGGTAAAAGCAGTGCCAGCATTCATATAAATGACAGTCTTCTGGATATTATATTCCAAATACCAAACAGGGCTCAAAGCCAAAAATATATCAATTACCTGTTAGTGATATTTATAGTTTATTCACAGAAGACAAAGCTTTTCATGATTTTTTCTTAGAAATAGAGCAAAAATATAAATGATGCAATTACATAGAATGTAATTATAGATGAACTTTCAAGTATATCTGAGAGCTTCTGTCCTGGGAATTGGGAAGAAGCACAGGCAATAAGGAAGCAAAGGGAGAATTACCAACAGCACTGAGAGATTGGGAAGAAAAAAAAGCTGGAAGTATGCCAGCTCCAAGCAGCAGATATTATTACACCTGAGACTAATGATGTGTGCTGAGAGAATAGAAATATTCCTGTAAAGGGAATAATAACTCCACTTTCTAACTTACAGGTTATGAAGCTTTACTTCCTTAATTAATTGTCAAAGTATTGGGAAATAGGTCTGCAGGGTCATCTTAAATTTCTGGTTGACTGAAGAAACATCTCATACAGCACTGAACTTGTTAGGCAGAAAGATAGAAATGAGTGGGATAGAAAGGAGAAAGGGCCCCCCAAAGATGACTCAGAGAGTTGATCAAATAGAACCAGAAAGCCAGAAGTGACTCAAAGAGTTAATCAGATGAAGCCACAGGGTCCAAGAGTGACTCGGGAAATGTCCAGGGTCCCCCCAGATAAGAAACATCAGAGGTACAGGCACAGCACAGTCCCTGTCCCCATTTCACCAATCAGAACAAGCCTAGAGAGCTGATAGTTATCAATCAAGGACTTCTCTGCCCTGCCAAAACCACATAAAAGCAGCCTTGAAATCAGCATCCACACCTGCCTGTCTTATCTTAGGCAGGCCTGCTCTGTGACTCTCGGCAGAGTGTATTAAAACTTACTTTGCTTTCTTGACTTTGGTCCCTCGTCTCACTATTTCTGACTTCCCTGCTACACCAAGCCAAGTCCTTTCCTTCCTAACATATTTTGGTGCCATGACTTGGATAAAGCAGTGGTAAGTCATCTTACTTTCAATTTCTGTTGGGCAGCCATTCTGACCAAAAGCAGGAATGGGTTGGCCACACTAAAATGCCACTAGAGGAGGTCACCACTAGAAGACTCCCATGATAGGATAAGGTGCTGGCAGATCGGGGCAGAGCATTAGGCTCCCTGCCACCCAAAAGACAGTATCTGTGCAACCAGGCACACAGTAAATCACACCCAAGTCCAACCCCTGGCCATCTACCAAATAGGTTTTTATGCTGCCTGACACTATCTCCTTTCCAGTTTCTGTTTGGTGGAGCCACCTTCCAGTTCCTACAAAGACCTTCTGCCAGCCTTGATTTCCACTGTCTCCAGCTTTTGGGATCATCTCAGATTATGGTAAGCCCCCTTTAACCCTTTACTTGGAAGCCACAAGACTAGTCCTCCATATCCCACTTGGAGACATCTGAGGTGGGATGTGTTAAAGTCCTGGTCAGCTGGCTATGCCAGGACCTCTGGGATAGACCCTGGAACACAGGGCTCTCTAACTCATTCCACAGGATTAGTCTTTCAGTCCTCCATCCTGTTGCTAGAGACATCCATAACAGGAATAGATTTACAGGTCTTGGGTTGCTGCAATCTCCGGGATAGACCCTGGGATGCTAGGCTCTCTAACCCATTCTTTTCTTCCTAGAGGGACAACCAGGAATTCATTCTGGCTACCATGCCACTGGGCTGTATCCTTTCTCATTGGTCCCAGATAGATGCAGAGACACTTATAAAGAAAAGACTAATATTCTTTTGCAACACAGCCTGACTCCAGTATCAACTAGGGGACCAGGAGCAGTGGCCAATTAATGGAACTCTTAACCCTAACACCCTCATGCAGCTTGACCTTTCCTGCAAAATGCTGGGTAAATGGGCAGAGATTCCCTATGTTCAGGCTCTCTTCTATCTTAAAAGCCAAGAGGATCTGTGTTGGACATGTAAGTTAAAAAGTCCTCCCAGCCTTCCCTCTGCACAACTGCCTGCTTTATCTCCACCCCAGTACCCAGGACCACCCAAGGGCAAAGTGTGACAGCCAGCCCCATGGGGCCATCGAGAACTGAGTCCTGGGCACTCAGATCTGCTCCCAAAGGCACCTGCTAAAGTTCTTCCATTAGTAGAAATGGCAGGTAGAGAATTTGGCACAGTGCTAGTACACAAACCTTTTTCACTAACTGAATTAAAACAGCTTAAAGCTGATCTTGGCAGCTATACTACAAATCCAGATAACTATATTGATCAATTCCAGCACATCAGTCTAGTTTACAACTTCACCTGGGAAGATGTCATGATAATCCTGAGACAGACACAGTCTGACTCTGAACAAGAGAGAGTTATTAATGAAGCCCATAAATTTTCCAGTAGCCTCCACTTATCAGACACTTAATTTCCCACTGGGGAAACAGCTGTCCCCTCTACAGAACCTAACTAGGATTATAATGATAAAGACAATATGTGGGGAAGAAACCACTTCCTCTTTTGCATAAATACAGGGCTAAAGAATGCCAGGCAAAAAGTTATTAACTATTCAAAAGTTGCTGCCATTAGTCAGGGACCAGAGGAAAATCCTGTTACTTTCTTAGAAATACTGAGAGACACCCTCACTAAATACACTAATCTAGATTTAGACACATATGAAGAACAAGAAATTCTGAGAGATAAATTCCTCTCACAGTCATCATCTGACATCAGGAGAAAATTACAAAAACAGATCCAGACAGACCGTAATGGCAGTGTAGATGAGCTCCTGCCCACAGCCAGTACTGTGCTCTATGGCCGTGATCAGGAAGAGGAGGCTGGGGCTCAGGGAGAGGAAAAAAGGAAGGAGACCCGACATACTCAGCCACTAGCCGCCCTTGCGGCTCAGTCCATGTCCAGAGGCTCACCAGGTCCTGACCAGAATTCTAAGAAAGATAACAAGTGTAACATCTGTCAGAGGACCGGGCATTGGGCTAAGAGCGGTCCTAATAGAGATAAGTCTCCATAATCTCCCTGCTACAAATGTAAGCAAATGGGTCACTGGGTGGCCCTTTGCCCCATGGGCCACAGGGCCCCTGGGCCACCAGAGCCACCCATGGTCTTGGAGCTCCTTTCACAGGAATGAAGAGGCCCTGCCCAATCCGTGACATCGACATCACTGGACTAGAGCCTAGGGTAACCATGGACATGGCAGGTAGGACAATTTTCTTTTTCATTGACACTGGGGCCTCCCACTCTGTCCTCAATTCCTATTCCAGACCCCTATCCTCTTGAACTTGTATAGTACTCAGAGTGACAGGGACCCTACTACTTGGCCCTTCACTCCACCCTTAGGCTGTCTCCTCCATAGCCATTATTTTTCACATCCATTTTTAGTTGTAAAAGAATGCCCTATTTCTCCCTTGGGATGAGACATACTAGAAAAATTACACACCAGGATGATTTTTAACTTTCCCCCAGCTAGTCAGACTCCTCTCCAACTTCTGGTTGTTCCCCAAACCCCCTCATCAGCTTTTCAGGACTGGGAACAGTCTATCAATCCTGATGTATGGGATAAGGGAATCCCAGGAAGGGCTAAGTATGCCACCCCAATAGTCATCCAGCTCAAAAAGTCAACTAAGTTTTCTAGCCAAAAACAATATCCTATAAAGCCTGAGGCTTGTAAAGGCCTCCAGCCTCTAATTTCCAAATACCTTAAACATGGGCTACTAGTTCCAACTAATTCACCTTACAATACTCCAATCCTGGCCATCAAAAAGAAAGACCAGACTTACCATCTAGTCCAGGATCTAAGAACTATCAATGAGGCCATTGTGCCTCTCCACCCAGTGGTCCCTAACTCATACACTCTATTAGGAGCTATTCCACCTGACACCTTGTGGTTTACAACTCTAGATCTCAAAGATGCTTTCTTCTGCATCCTCTTAGAAAAACTGTCACGGTCACTATTTGCTTTTGAATGGACCACTCCAGAAAACACCTCTGGCCAACTAACCTGAACTGCCCTCCCCCAGGGGTTTAGAGACCATCCTCATCTATTTGGACAAGTCTTGTCCCAAGACTTAGCCCACCTGTACCTGAACAATGGGGGCACACTCATACAATTTATAGATGATCTTTTAATATGTTCCCCCACAAAACAAGACTCCGTCAATCATACTATTCAAACCCTTAATTTCTTAGCTGAGTGGGGATATAAAGTTTCAAGGGCCAAAGCTCAGTTAGTACAACAGAAGGTCACTTACCTGAGAATAATCCTTACTCCAGGAAAGAGAGGCCTTTCTCCAGACTGAGTTCAGGCCATTTTTTCCCTTCCCCAACCTACTACCAGCAAACAACTCAGGGCTTTCCTAGGACTAACAGGATATTGCAAGTTATGGATTCCAAATTATGGACTCATTGCACAGCCTCTCTCTGAAGTCCTAAAAGGAAAGGATGACTCTAAATCTTTAGACTGGAGACCGTCACAGCAAAGAGCTGTAGATCTGCTTAAGGACCTTCTGACACAGGCCCCTGCCTTAGGACTCCCAAACCCAGCCAAGCCGTTCCAACTGTGCTCCCATGAAAGACGAGGAGTGGCCCTTGGAGTTCTAACTCAAAAATTAGGCCAACTCACTTATTTTCCATTGAAACTAATTTCTGCCTCCAAAACCAAAGAGTCTTTTTCTCACAGATTAAATACCTATTTGTGCCTTCCAGCTAATTGGACTGGGACCTGTACCCTAGTCCACTTGGCCCCAGACATCAACATAGTCACCAATAACCAATCACTGGCCATTCCTCTGTCCTCTCATGTAAGAGCTAAATGAGCTGTACAGTTCATTCCTCTCTTAATAGGTTTAGGAAGTACCACAGGACTAAGCACTGGCATAGCTGGACTAACTACCTCACTGTCCTATTACCAAAACCTGCCCCAAGATTTTTCTGACAGCCTAAAAGAAATTTCCAAAAGTATTATAACTGTTCAAAATCAGATAGACTCCTTAGCAGCAGTCACTCTTCAAAACAGAAGAGGATTGGACCTCTTCACTGCTGAAAAGGGAGGCCTATGCCTCTTTCTAAATGAGGAATGTTGTTTTTGTGCTAACCAGTCTGGCCTAATTAGAGATACAGTCCAAAAGCTTTATGAATATTCCTCCAGAATCTGACAACTATCAGAATCCTGGGGCAACTGGTCCCAGATTTGGAGCTGGGCATCCTGGTTGCTTCCCTTCACAGGACCCCTGCTGATGCTTCTCCTAGCCCTACTATTTGAACCATGCTTACTAAATCTCTTAACTAAATTTGTTTATTCCAGACTGAAGTCCATTGAGACCAAAGTCCTGTTGTTACAAGGATTCAAGCCCTTGCCAACTGATGAATCAGCTGTCTTCCTGGGACCCCTAGATGGACATCCTTACTGTTCTACTCTCCGCCATCCCAACAGTCAGCAAGCAGAGGGACCCAAATGACCACACTGTCCCTCACTAGCAGGAAGCAGCCAGAGTGGTCATTGCCCCTCAACCCAATGATTTGGGTCCCAACTGCTTGAGGGGGTAATTTTAGGCAAAAAGACAGAAATGAGTGTGATAGAAAGGAGAAAGGGACCCCAAAGATGACTAAGAGAGTTGATCAAATAGAACCAGAAAGCCAGAAGTGACTCAAAGAGTTAATCAGATGAAGCCACATGGTCCAAGAGTGACTCAGAAAATGTCCAAGGTCCCCCTAGATAAAAAACTTCAGAGCACAGACACAGCACAGCACGTGTCCCCATTTCACCAATCAGAACAAGCCTAGAGAGCTGACAGCTGTCAATCAAGGACCTCTCTGCCCTGCCAAAACCACATATAAGCAGCCTCGAAATGAGCATCCACACCTGCCTGTCTTAGGCAGGCCCGCTCTGTGACTCTCTGCAGAGTGCATTAAAACTTACTTTGCTTTCTTGACTTTGGTTCTCTCGTCTCACTATATCTTACTTCCCTGCTACACCGAGTCAAGTCCTTTCCTTCCTAACAAGCTCACTGCCACAGCCGTTCTGAGCAAAACTTTGCCACATAATATATGTTTCTTTCTTCTCTTTCAGAATACAACCCAACTCATACTTGAAATGCTCCCAAGTTTATTATTTTATTACAGTAACTTTCTACTCTTATTCTTGCAACTGTCCCCCAAGAAAATTAAATGCTGCCTTTTGCACATATTTATTTCTCTGTATAAGACAAATTCTCTAATCTCAGAAATTGTTCTTTCACAAATAACCTGAATTTGTGGTAATTGTGGACATTATTTTAGAGAAAAACATAGAAGAGATTTAGATAAACTTTTTAAATTTATTTTATTCTCAAAACAAACAAGGAAGACATCTATTATGAACAGAATGGTAGGAGACAGAAATATCCTTCTTATCTTACATGTACAAATGTGAAATGACCAACAACTGGCAAAGTCTGTTTTCAGTTAATCTAAGATAAGAAAAGATACACAGATTAAAGAAAGGAAAAAGAAAACATAAAGGTACACAAAATGCCCAAAGCAGTTTATCTCAGTGCAGATACCTCAGGGTGAAATGTGCCAGAAAGAAGTGTGAAGATGGGGCAATTAGAGAAGGGAGCCAGCCCACTGGAGTTGACACCACAAAATGCTTGTGGAAAAAAACTGTGTGTAAGTTTGAACATTTGGATGACAAATACACCTTACTAGTACTGACCAGAACATTGGAATAGACAATCTGCCTAGTCAAATATTTTGAAGAAATTAAATCCATTACTAACAAAATCTTGGCCTCAGGTGTATGAAGAATTTTTGCAAAAGTTAAGGGGGAAGTAAAAGATTTGCCATATATTTCCCTAATAATTAAATGGAGTGCTTTCCACCCTTTTTATGAAGATGCCAAGATGAAAAGAACAATCTGATTTCTAGAGTGAAGACTCAATGACCTCATTAACAAAGCCCTTTAAGACTATGTCCTCTTCAATTTCACAGAAAATGATACACAGCCCAAACTTAGCCCTGATTACCCACGAATTAAAAATTGAGAATTAATTATTCTATTTCCTATTGGTTTGTTACTGACAAGTTTCCTTCCATCATTGACACCAAAACCTAACAAATTGAGAAGATTTGTCAGATACCAGAAGAAATAATGAATGCTAGATGACATGTACTATTGCTGCTGGATATTTTTAAAATTTGGAGTCTTGTAAGGCTCTGTATAATATCACTTGGAACACTGAAGCAAAAGAGAAAAAGATGTGGGAAAAAGAACATAAAAAGGCAGATATAGGCTAACAGTATGTGATGAAATTAGTTCATTTTTTAGTTCATGTGTCTTGTATGAAACAACAGTAGATATGAAGAAAATAAGAAATAAATATTAGAAATGAAGATTAGAGTAAGTAAGGGCATTAATATAAGGTTTCCTGTATTAGTAAACGTACCTGAACATAGCAAGGGTGCATTGCTCCTGCAGGGAACACGCCCTGGATTGCTAGCTGGAATGTAGGGCAGGATTCATCCGCACTCCTCCCCTGTAGGTTGAAATGCTTTGTAGAAAATGTTGAGGTCCTAATCCCAGGATTAAGATCACCAACTGCTACTTACAAAATACAAATATTTTTATGCAGTTTAACTTATAAATGTATATGTGTGTATATGAATTTTAAACATGCATTTAGACAGTTAAATGAATTTCAAAAGGTAAACAAAGTGCGGTGATCAGAATCTGAATTAAGTAGGGATCATCTCAGAAGCACCCCCCAGTTCTTCTGCTAATATCTTCTCAAGTTAGCTGCCATTTGACTTCTGACACCTTAGATTAATTTTGCCTATTTTTGAAAATTGTATAAATGTAATTACAGAGTATACAGTCTTTTATGCCTAGCTTACTTTGTTCAATGTTATGTTTGTGAAGTATATTCAAGTTGATTACTATAGTTTTGCTTCAATCGTTTTCACTGCTTAAAAGTAGAACCTGACATGTGAAAAGAAAGGGAGGGACACAGAGAGAGAGATAGAAGAGAAAGACAAGGGATGTAAAGCAGACTTTTACTAAAGAGTGAAGACTCAGCTTGTACTCAGATCAAAGAGGAAATGGGAATCTATGTCTCAGCAATGCCAGGTTCTCATCTTACTGCCCATTCCCTATTGCCTTTTATCTATTTTTTTTTAATCTAAAAATATGGATGTAACCCCGGGTTAAAGGATCAAGTCACTTATCTGACTGATACTAAATCTTTGCTACCTTTTGAGACTAAAGGCTCAATTTTTGAAAAAGTAAATAAAGAAAATTACATTCTTGCACACTTGCTATTAATATAGCCTATAGTTTGAATATGATACATTATCTTCCAAATGGGAAAACTATCCATATTTGCATATACTCATCACTAAGAGTTATGCTCCTTAGCTTGTTAAAAGATGTGTGCTATCCTTGGAATACATTTTGCCATTAAGAAACTATGTGAAGATGAGATGAGAGAAAATAAAGCAAAGGGTTAAAGAAAAAAAGACCAAGTTGGAAGAGTTCTGCCTATCTAGATGATGAGTGTGATTTAAGATTCAGAAAATTTCTGACTTGGGATTTGCCTTGCAACTGTGACATAGTTACTGCCGGTTCCATAGGTATTGGAATGGAAAGAAGCTAGCGTGACTTTGCACTTGTTCTTAGCCACACAAAGTGATTCATATTCTAAGCCAGCTGTTGGCTGTTTTATTCAGTGCTGCCTGCTCCTCCTACTGAGAACTCTCTAACCTGATACCTCATACCTCTAATACCACAGTGAAATTTGTCTGAGAGAATCAGCATTCTTTGTTTAAAAATCACTGCTTCATCCTCTCTATTTAACAAAAAAAGTAATGACTATGGCAGTAAAAGGTTTCTAATTCAATGTGACAAAAATAAAACAAAATAAAAAGGGGATGCTTTAAAAAAAAGGGGGAATAACATTATGAAATTTCAGATATTTAAATGTAAATCACTTACATCCTAAATTTTATTGTTGTCAAAAAGGAACTCTGCATGTATTCTCACTGACTGTCCTGAGGCTGCCACTATGGACATCTTTCTATGGAGGAAAAACTTCTTAGAGAAGGGATATAACTATGCTCTCCTATTGTTCCCAGGTGGGAGGGAAATGGCCATGATTTTAGTGGGTTGGCAACAGAAGTTATAGAAAAGGCAGGAATACTGGAATTTCATCACAACACCATAGACTTATGATTGAAAGGTCTTTGTCAAATGATAAACACTTATAAATCAGAAATAAAAGCAAATTATTGAATTCACGAGTAAGGACTTTTATTTATTTTTTAAACATCAAGCAAGTCATGTCATGTCTTTATTTAATACGGACAATGGCCATACAGTAAATATTTCCAGTGTAAGAATATATAATCACTGAATATGAATATACATGATATTGTACAAAACAGTCACATTTGCTTATTCTTTTTCCCGTGAAACTTTTTGTTTGGTTGGCATATGTGTCTTTATGATATTCATTCATTATTTCCTCATGTCTACAAATTCAGTATCAAGGATTCCCTTTTCTTCCCTCCTGTCAGTTTTATCAATTTTAGTAGTCTTTTCAAAGATCCAACAGTTTACTTTCTCTCTTTTGTATTTTTATTTCTAATTTTTTTGTATCATTAATCTACAATTACACCAGCAACATTATGGTTACTAGACTCCCCCCATCATCAAGTTCCCCCACATACTCCATTACAGTCACTGTCCATTAGTGTAGTAAGATGCTGTAGAATCACTACTTGTCTTCTCTGTGTTGTACAGCCCTCCCTATGCCCCCCATGCCCTACATTATGCCTGCTAATCATAATGCCCTTGTCCCTCCCTTCCCACCCATCCTCCCCAGTCCCTTTCCCTTTGGTAACACTTAGTCCATTCTTGGGTTCTGTGAGTCTGGTACTGTTTTGTTCCTTCAGTTTTTTTTTGTTGTTGTTCTTATACTCCACATATGAGTGAAATCATTTGGTACTTGTCTTTCTCCACCTGACTTATTTCACTGAGCATAATATCCTTTAGCTCCATCCGTGTTGTTGCAAATGGTAGGATTTGTTTTCTTCTTATGGCTGAATAATATTCCATTGTATATATGTACCACACCTTCTTTATCCATTCATCTACTGATGGACAGTTAGGTTGCTTCCATTTCTTGGCAATTGTAAATAGTGCTGCAGTAAACATAGGGGTGCATATGTCTTTTTCAAACTGGGCTGCTGCATTCTTAGGGTAAATTCCTAGGAGTGGAACTCCTGGGATAAATGGTATTTTATTTTTAGTTTTTTGAGGTACCTCCATACTGCTTTCCACAATGGTTGAAGTAATTTACATTCCCACCAGCAGTGCAGGAGGGTTCACATTTGCTTATTCTGTAAAACTCAGAAAACTAAAAACTTAAAACTTCATCTTCAACCCTACATGTATGTTTTTCTAACCAATTATAAAGTACAACATTAAAATTTTTTAACGTTCTCAAGATGTTTTTAATGTAGCTAGAAATAAGAACAGATAGTTTTGAACTCAGAATAATGAAGCTAAAAGAGAACATCAGAAAAAACCACACGAATTTGAGACCATTTCTGTGAATTATTAAGAAATTCGGCAGAAAGTTTTTAACATGATGGAAAGAAGAACACAAGTTATAAATCATTTGGGCTAAAAACAGAAGATTCAAGATGCTGCTGACAAGGACCTTTCAAGAAATGTCCATAGCTATAACAACAATTTGACAGCTGTGATTTGGTATTATTTCTAAGAAAACAACTGAAATGACAGTGACCACAGACAAACTACACTTAAAGATACAGGAAAGAATATAAAAAACAAAACTCTAAGGTTAAATACAGAAGGAAATTGTCACACATTTTCTTTCATAATACTTATTCTCAATCTATTCCACTTTTTCTAATGAAGGTATCATTGATATAAACTCTTGTGAGAGGTTCACAATAAAAACAATGTGGTTATTACATTCATGTTTATTATCAAGCCCCCCCATATCCTATTGCAGTCACTGTCCATCAGAGTAGTAAGATGCCACAGAGTCACTACTTGTCTCCTCTGAAGTACACTGACATCCCCGTGACCCCACACATGCCATGTGCACCAATCATGATACCCCACAATCCCCTTCTCCCACCCTCCACACCCACCCCCCTCCAGCCCTCCCTTTTGGTAACCACTAGTCACTTCTTGGAGTCTGTGCGTCTGCTGCTATTTGGTTCCCTCAGTTTTGCTTCATTGTTGTATTCCACAAATGAGGGAAATCATTTACTTGTCTTTCTCTGCCTGACTTATTTTACTGAGCATAATACCCTCTAGCTCCATCCCTGTTGTTCCAAATGGTAATTTGTTTCATTCTTATGGCTGAATAGATTCCATTGTGTATATGTACCACATCTTCTTTATCCAATCATCTACTGATGGACACAGGTTGCTCCGTATCTTGGCCATTGTACATAGTGCTGCAATAAACATAGGGATGAATATGTCTTTTTGAATCTGAGAAGTTGTTTTCTTTGGGTAAATTCCTAGGAGTGGAATTCCCGGGTCAAATGGTATTTCTATTTTGAGTGTTTTGAGGAATCTCCACATTGCTTTCTACAATGGTTCAACTAGTTTACATTCCCACCAGCAGTGTAGGAGGGTCTCCCTTTCTCTGCATCCTCACCAGCATTTGTTGCTCCTAGTTTATTCTATGTTGGCCATCTTTACTGGTGTGAGGTGATATCTCATTGTGGTTTTAAATTGCATTTCCCTGATAATTAGAGATGAGGAGCATGTTTTCATATGCCTGTGGGCCATCTGAATTTCTTCTTTGGAGAAGTGTCTGTTCATATCCTCTGCCCATTTTTTAATCGGGTTATTTGCTTTTTGGGTGTTGAGGCATGTGAGTTCTTTATATATTTTGGATGTTAATCTGTTGTCAGATATGTAATTTACAAATATATTCTCCCATGCTGCAGAGTGCCTTTTTTTCTGCTGATGCTTTTCTTTGCCGTACAGAAGCTTTTTAGCATGATGTATTGCTATTTGTTCATTTTTACTTTTGTTTCCCTTGCCCGAGGAGTTGTGTGTAGGAAAAAGTTGCTTATGTTTATACTCAGGAGATTTTTGCCTATATTGCCTTCTAAGAGTTTAATGGTTTCCTGACTTACATTCAGGTGTTTAATCCATTTTGAGTTTACTTTTGTGTATAGGGTTAGAGTTTCATTCACCTGCATGTAGCTGTCCAGTTTTGCCAACACCAGTTGTTGAAGAGACTGTCATTTCCCCATTCCATATCCATGGCGCCTTTATTGTATATTAATTGACCATATATGCTTGGGTTTATATCTGGGCTCCTTAGTCTGTTTCATAGGTCTATCTGTTCTTGTGTCAGTACCAAGTTGTCTTGATTACTGTGGCTTTGTAGTAGAGCTCGAAATTGGGAAGCAAGATCCCCCTTGCTTTATTCTTCCTTCTCAGGATTGCTTTGGATATTGGGGGTCTTTTGTGTTTCCATATGAACTTTAGAACTATTTATCCCAGTTCATTGAAGAATGCTGTCAATATTTTGATAGGGATTGCATTGAATCTGTAGATTGCTTTAGGCAGATTGGCCATTTTGATAATTTATTTCTTCCTATCCATGAGCATGGGATGAGTTTCCATTTATTGGTATCTTCTTTAATTTCTCTTAAGTGTCTTGTAGTTTTCAGGGTATAGGTCTTTCACTTCCTTGGTTAGGTTTATTCCTAGGTGTTTTATTCTTTTTGAAGCAACTGTGAATGGAATTGTTTTCCTGATTTCTCCTTCTGTTAGTTCATCGTTAGTGTAAGGAATGTAACAGATTTCTGTGTATTAATTTTGTATCCCACAATTTTGCTGAATTCAGATATTAGATATTGTCATTTTAGATTGGGTTCTTTAGGGTTTTTTATGTACAATATCATGTCATCAGCAAACAGAGACAGTTTAACTTCTTCCTTGCCAATCTGGGTACCTTTTATTTCTTTGTGTTGTCTTATTGCTGTGGCTAGGATCTCCAGAACTATGTTGAATAAAAGTGCAGAGAGTGGGCATCCTGGTCTTGTTTCAGATCCTAAATGAAAATTTTTCTGCTTCTTGCTATTAAGTATGCTAGCTATAGGTTTGTCATATATGGCTTTTATTATGCTAAGGTACTTGCCTTCTATACCCATTTTTTGAGAGTTATTATCATGAATGGATGTTGAATTTTGTCAAATGATTTTTCAGCATCTATGAAGATGATCATGTGGTTTCTATCCTTATTTTTTTTGATGGGGTGGATGATGTTGATGGATTTTTGAATGTTGTACTATCCTTGCATCCCTGAGATGAATCCCAGTTGATCATGATGTATGATCCTCTTGCATTTTTTAATTTGGTTTGCTAATATTTTGTTGAGTATTTTTGCATCTACGTTCATCAGGGACATTGGTCTGTAATTTTCTTTTTTTGTGGGGTCTTTACCTGGTTTTGGTATTAGAGTGATGCTGGTCTCATAGGATGTGTTTGGGAGTATTCTCACCTCTTCTACTTGTTGGAAAACTTTAAGGAGAGTAGATTTTAGGTCTCCACTAAATGTTTGATAAAATCCAGCAGTGAAACCATCTGGTCCAGCAGTTTTGTTCTGAAGTAGTTTTTTGATTACCAATTCAATTTCCTTGCTGGTAATTGGTCTGTTCAGATTTTCTGTTTCTTCCTTGGTCAGCCTTGGAAGGTTGTATTTTTCTATAAAGTTGCTCATTTCTTCTAGGTTATCCAGTTTGTTACCATATAATTTTTCATTGTATGCTTTCATAATTGTTTGTATTTCTATGGTGATTTTTCTTTTCTCATTTCTGATTTCATTTATGTGTGCAGACTCTCTTTTTTTCTTGATAAGTTTGGCTAAGGGTTTATCTATTTTGTGTATTTTCTCAAAGAACCAGCTCCTGCTTTCATTGATTCTTCTTATTGTTTTATTCTTCTCAATTTTATTTATTTCTGCTCTAATCTTTATTACGTCCCTGCTTCCACTGACTTTGGACCTCATTTGTTCTTCTTTTTCTAATTTCATTAATTGTGGGTTTAGACTTTTCATATATGATTGTTCTTCTTTCCAGAGGTAGGCCTGTATTCCAATATACTTCCCTCTTAGCATGGTCTTCACTGGGTCCCACAGATTTTGCAGTATTGAATCATTGTTGTCATTTGTTTCCATATATTGCCTGATCTCTGTTTTTATTTGATCATTGTTCCATTGATTATTTAGGAGCATGTTATTAAGCATCCATGTGTTTGTGGACTTTTTCATTTTCTTTGTGTAATTTATTTCTAGTTTCATACCTTTGTGATCTGAGAAGCTGGTTGGTACACTTTCAATCTTTTTGAATTTACTGAGGCCCTTTTTGTGGCCTAGTATATAATCTATTCTTGAAAATGTTCCATGTGTCCTTGAGAAGAATGTGTATCCTGTTGCTCTTGGATGGGGTGTTTTGTAGATGTCCATTAGGTCCATCTGTTCTAATAGATTTTCCAGTACCTCTGTCTCCTTACTTATTTTCTGTCAGGTTGATCTGTCCTTTGGAGTGAGTGGTGTGTTGAAATATCCTAGAATGAATGCATTACATTCTATTTCTCCCCCTTTAATTCTGTTAGTACTTGTTTCACATATGTAGGTGCTCCTGTGCTGGGTGCATAGATATTTATAATAGTTATATCATCTTCTTGGACTGACCCCTTTATCATTATGTAATGTCCTTGTCTCCTGTTACTTTGTTTTGAAGTCTATTTTGTCTTATACAAAAACTGCAACTCGTGCTTTATTCTCCCTATTAGTTACATGTAATATCTTTCTCCATCCCTTTACTTTTAGTCTGTGAATGTCTTTGGGTTTGAAGAAAGTCTCTTGTTGGTTGCATATGGACGAGTCTTGTTTTTTATCCATTCAGTGACTTTATGTCTTTTGACTGGTGCATTCAGATCATTTTCATTTAGAGTGATTATCAGTAGGCATGTATTTATTGCGCTTGCAGGCTTTAGATCCATGGTTACCAAAAGTTCAAGGGTAATTTACTTACTATCTTAGACTCTAATTTAACACACTTGTCTCACTTAGTAGGCTATTGCAAACACAACCTAAAGGTTTTTTTCCCCCCTCCTTTTTCTTCCTCCTCCATCCTTTATATGTTAGGTATCATATTCTGTACTCCTTGTCTATCCCTTGTTTGACTTTGGTGGTAGTTGATTTAATTTTGCATCTGCTTAGTAATTAATTGCTCTACTTTCTTTGCTGTGTTTTTATTTCCCCTGGTGACAGCTATTTAGCCTTAGGAATACTTCCATCTATAGCAGTCCATCCATAATGCACTGTAGAGATGGTTTGTGGGAGGTAAATTATCTCAGCTTTTGCTTATCTGAAAATTGTTTAATCCCTCCTTCAAATTTAAATGATAACCTTCCCAGGTATAGTATTCTTGGTTCGAGAACCTTCTGTTTCATTGCATTAAATATATCTTGCCACTCCCTTCTGGCCTGTAAGGTTTCTGTTTAAAAGTCTGATGATAGCCTGATGGGTTTTCCTTTGTATGTGATCTTTTTTCTCTCTCTAGCTGCTTTTAAAGTCTTCCCTTAACCTTGATCTTTGCCATTTTAATTATTATATGTCTTGGTGTTGTCTTCCTTGGGTCCCTTATATTGGGAGATCTGTGTACCTCCATGGCCTGAGAGACTATTTCCCTCCTCAGATTGGGGAAGTTTTCAGCAATTACCTCTACAATGAAACTTTCTACCCCTTTTTATCTTCTTCTTCTAGTACCCCTGTAATGGAAATATTGTTCCATTTGGATTGATAGTACAGTTCTCTCAAAATTCTTTCATTCTTAGAGATCCTTTTTTCTCTCTGTGTCTCAGTTTCTTTGTATTCCTCTTCTCTAATTTATATTCCATTTACCATCTCTTCTAACACATCTAATCTGCTTTTAAATCCCTCCATTTTTTGTTTCATTTCAGATATGGAATTTCTTAATGATTGAATCTGCATCCTAAATTCATCCCTGACTTCTTTAATATTTTTCTGTACCACCATGAGCATGTGAGCATGTGTATGATTTTTATTTTAAACTCTCTTTCAGGAATATTGGTGAGTTCAGTTTCATTTGGCCGTTTCTGGGGTTTGTGAGATTTTTATCTGAACCAGGTTCCTTTGATGTTTCATATTTCTATGTGGCGCCCTCTAGTGCCTAGAAGCTCTAGTCTCTGGAGCTGCTCAGACCATGGAGTGAGGTAGGGGGTTGTAGGGGAGTGGCTCTGGTGTGTGGCAGGAGGAAAGAGCTGTTTCCTGCTTCCTGACTGCAGTGCTTGTCTTCATTGTCAGAAACAGTGGGCTGAGCACACAGGTGCAAGCCTCTGTGCTTTGCATCTATAGCTGCCATAGATGGGACCTCCCTATGGTGGACCTGTTGCCTGGGCAGGGACTGCTGATTTGTGAACCAGTGCTAGCAGGTAAAGGGAAAGGCACAGCAGGCTGCATATCACAGTAGGTGGCCTCAGAGCTGAGTAGCCAGTCAGGGGGATGGAGCACCTGAAGCTCCTGAAAGCTCCCTACCCACTGGGCAGAGTGTGCCCAGCCAACCTTGTCCACCTATCACTTTTCCTGCACAGTAAGCTCTGTGCAAACCCCACCCGTTCAGTAGCTTTCTTACTGCTAGGAAGCCTCTCAGACCACCCACATTTCCTTTGTCCCAGAGCAGCCAGATGTGGATCCCTGTCTTCCACAAATGGCTGGAATCTCAGTCTCACCAAGTAGTCCATCTGTCTTAGGTTTCCAACCCCACTAATCTCCAGAGCACCATACATGTAGTTTTGTGCTCCCAAAGCAGATCTCCAGATCTGGGTGTTCAGCAGTCCTAGGCTTCCACCCACTCCCCACTCCATTTCTCTTCCTCCTGCTGGTGTGCTGGGGTGGGAGAAGAACTTGTGTCCTCCTAGATCAAGGCTTTGGTACATCACCCTGTTTCATTAGGTCTGCTCTGTTCTCCAGGTGCAGTCTGGCACAGTTTTCTTTCCTGTTGCTCTTTTAGGATTAGTTGTATTAACTGTATTTTCATGTTTTATGTGGTTTTGGAGGAGTTCTCTGTCTCACCTCTCATGCCGCCATCTTGAATCCGATCTCTATTCCATTTTTAAAAGAATATTAAGAGAGTTCACAAATACTTGGGAAATCAGTCTATCCATACTAGCTTACCTTATGTTTTGAGCCATTTAATTTAATTTTAAAATACTATTTTTAGGTGGCAGAATTAATATTTTATCTTCATTTTTTTCAATTATTAGGTGAAGAAAATAGCACTGTGAACACTACAAAATTTGTTCCCATCAAGAATTTGTAAAGTTACCTTTGTTCTGTTCACATTGAGCATCCATTGAAATTAAGCACATCTTCCAAGTTATATCAGAGTAATTGCTAATAATAATTTCTGGAATTCATTAATGGTAATAATAAATTATGGAAGAAGATTATTACTGGCTATAAATTCCTTAAGAAGACTAATAGCATAAATAGTGTCTTGTTTAAATATGGAGAATATTATTTAAAAAGAAAAAAAATTAAGAGACAGTTAGGCTGGAATTTAAAGTGAGTTTTTCTTTATTATGAGCTCAGGGTGATCTAATAGCATTTTAGAGTAAATTTGATTATTTTAATCTCTTGTCAGTGGCCAATTATTTTTCTCACTATTTTGTGTCAGTTATGCCAAAATAGACATACATATAGTGTAATTCTCAGATTTTTGGGGTTTTGTTACTTGTTTAATTTTTGCTAAAATGGTATAAATATTCTTCAGTGGAACTTCCTAGGCTAGATTGTGTTTAATATATCTGACTTCATCGTAAGTGCTTAGATGATTGTGTTATGAATTGTTGGGACACATAAAACTTCCATAATATTAAGCCCAACACAAAGACAGTTTAATAACAATTGATATTTAAGGGAAAAAATAATTCACCTAATTTTGAAAGTACCTAAATTAGCAATTCTCCAATGTTCAGTAAGTTTCTATTAGATAAAATGCTGTTATTTCACTTTATATAAAACTGAAAGCATCTATGGGTCATTTGATATATCTGAAATACAGCTGATATATCTGAGAACTACATTTCTAAGTTTATATCTATCAACATAAAAGCAGTATGATTTTTAGTTAATATTAACTTGAAACAAAACTTAGATTCACACCTTTAAAACTGAAAATGCCAAAAACATAAATTTAACAAAATTTTTTATCACAGAAAATAATCAATAACACCCATGCAGAGAACTGTATGGTTTTCTTTAAAAAAAAATAAATCTGGTTTTCTAAAAAATAAATAAATAACAGGATTGAATTATCTTTTCTATGTATGTCTTAACACAAAAGTCACAATGAAGTTTAACTGAAGTTGAGAAACTCTAGTCTTGAAAAAGTATTTGTTATGCTTATTGTAATGGTAATGAATTAAATTTTCATTTATTGAATAGGAAGCACCAGCATGTCTAGATAAAGGAAAGATTACTAAAATTATCTTTCTTTAGTTCTAGGCTTGTAACCACTGAATCAGTATAATTTTTAAAGTTATTAAATGGCTCCATTGTAAACCAGTAACCAGCTTTTAAAAATCCTTTTTATCCTCTGAAATGCAATTCCAGAAGGAAAAAGATAGATAGGGACTAAATTTTGAAGGCAAAGTTTATCTTTTCTGTTCCCAAAATAGTTTGAGATATTGGAATATTTTTAAATAGGTTTTATAAAGTAACTGAACCACTTGAGATATTTAGTTTCACAGTACACATAAGGAGTATGAACTATTTTCAATACCAATTCAGAGTTTTATAAAGAATTTAGACTTTTATGCAGTAGCCACATAACTAAAAACTATCAGTGTTAGAGGTAATAAAATCATTAAAAGTATTATTTTTAATAATTTTTGCAACATGTTCAATGTTTTTTGAGAAAGTTAAAATATTTTCTACCACAAAAGGTCAAACATTAGTTGGCTCTTAGATTATCTACCATAAAAGATGTTAAAGTAACATAGAAAGTTTGTCCCTAAACTTTGATCAGAATAACTCTGTGGTCAGTTCACAACCATATATTAATAAGTGAAAGGAACTCATTAAAAGTTTTCTCTTTCATTTAAAAAATACTATTAGAATGCAGTTTACCATCACAATACAGATAAATATTTAAGGAATATGAAGATGCAAGTATGATCACATTGAATAACAGCATTTTTTATAATTTTCCCAAACTGGGGACAACCGAAATGTACCTCAAGTAGTGAATGGTAAACCTAAATGGCTCACCACACAGTGGGACCTGAACAACCAAAGGGAACAAACTATTGATTCATATGGCAATACAGAAGATCCTAAATGCATATTTCTAAATAAAAGACTATCTCAAGATTCATACTGTACAATTCCATGTATATAACACTCAAGGAAAGGCAAAGCTAGGGAGGAAAAGACGTCAGTCATCGCCAAGGACTGGGAGTAAGAGGAGAATCATCAACAACAAGGTAGTATAGGGACTTTCAGTTGCACATACTTCTCTGTACAAAACTATGCTCATGGCTATGTGACTCTCTGCATTTGTCAAAACTGACTGAAAAATACACCACAAGAAAGAATTTTACTCTATGTAAAGAATCAAAGAGGAACATCGCTCTATATTGACAGATAGTAACTGCACTAGAGGAGTGAGGATTGAATAATATGTGTAACTGTTGGATCACTGTTACAATGTTGTGTACTTGACACCAATAGAGTATTGTATATTAATTAAACTTTAATAAAAAAATAAAATAAATAAATTAAGAAAAAATTAACAATGGTGTGGAGGGAAAGACTGAACGTAGACTGGTAAATGAATCTAACTTTTTTTCCAATGAATCAAAAGCTAAAGTGAAGTAAGGGGAAAAAAAGAAACTGACCTATGTAACTTGGAAAAACAGTATTTCAACTGGATACTGTAATGGGTAAAGGTAAAAAGAACTGCACAAAAAAACTCTAGTATTCAATTTGTTTCAAATGGGTATGCTCTAAGAAGTTTGAAAATACTTTATTTATAAAATAAGGTGGAAATTGTAAGTAAATGAATACAGACAAGGATAGATATCACACTGCAGGAAAATCAAGTTAGGAAAGGGAAAAGGCTGGAATGAACACCGGGGTGATGAATTTGAAGTAAAGACTCTTGCATATATTTTTAAAATATATGTCCAGAGAGAGAAAGAAAAATAGTGTGTGCGAGAGTGCACATGTATTTATGAGCTCTTGTATGTGCATAGATTTCTGAGTTCTACCCTCTAACAAAGTTGAGAAGCCCTGACATTACTTCTCAAGGAGGACACTACTTCTCCAATCTGTTTCTAAATGCCATTATGCAAAAAAGGAATCCAGAACTAGAACACACAAAAAAACAAGATAAGCCCAAAGCCTCTTGTGCTGCTAGAAAGTGGGAAAGTTAAAAGTCGTGGTTGTGGGGGGTGGTGAAGGCATGTTTGAAAGGCACAGGCATTATATGTCATTATATGTCAATGATATCTCAGAAAAACTAGAAAAGCAGAGCTCCCAACACCCGATGGTGTAACACCTTGGGCAACAAGACACATAACAATAGCATTGGATTAATCCAAAAATAAAATAAATATCCATGAATTCATCCCAATTTAAATAAATACTGAGGGAATAAATAAATGGGGGATAAGTATTAAGTTCTCCTTACAGACATATTTCAATGAATAAATGTTGAAGGAATTAAGGATATAATAAATTGCCATTAAAACACTCCCTATAGATTCTAAATTAGTAGATGAAATTCTAAGCAGAAACAGTATATTTGCTTAGTCTCAAAGTATCTGCCCCTCAAACACTTAGTAATTACAAAGGGAACAATAGTAATTTTTCAATAGAAGAATACTGGAAGATGCCACTTTATCCAGTGGTCATGGTTCCTATTGCCAATAGTGAATGTTGACATCATTATACCCCCTAATATGGAACACTGAGAAGGGAATATCACTTTTCTGATCTCCTTACCAATAATGCATAACCTCAGTGTAATCATGAAAAAACAAAATTCAAACACAGGTTGAGATACATATTACAAATTACCTCATCAGCTATTTCCAGACAAATCAAGATAATGAAAAACAAGTAAGGACAGACTGGAGTTAGCTAAGGGGAAATCATAACAAAATGTAATGTGGTACCCTGGATTGCACCCTGGAATAGAAAAAAGACATTCATGGACAAACTGGTAAAATCCAAATAACTGCTTTACTTTAATTAATATTACTGTGCCAATGTTAATTCTTTGATTATGATAAATATTCTATGATTATGTAAAATGCTAATATAAAGAAAAACTAGGTAATTTTTCTAAAAAGTTTAAAATTAGATCAAAATAAAAAATTTCAAAGTACTGTCCCTACACATGAATGTATGTGCTTTTATCTATCATATAAACTATAATTTAATTTCAATGAAATATTTTGGATTCTACTTTTCATTTGTGCTCTACCATTTCTGAACATTTTGAAAAGATCCCAAATAAATTGAAATAGGAAATGTTCCCTTTTCCACTGTAGTTACACTCTTTGTCAGGATAATATATTGCTGTGTTTCCACTTTCCTTTCACATTGACAATGTTGTCATGAACAGAGAATGTCTGAAGTCTAATGTGTCAACTTCCCCCAATGCTTCATACTCAAAATATTAAAGATTGAGAACTGTGCTTCTTTGACCTTCTCATTATTCAAGATGCTGTTTAGATGACACTTGCATCCCAGTTGATTACATTCTACAAAACCTGACATTTTAAAGGAGTAGACAATAAAAAGGTAACTTGAATATTAATTATGGCTGTCACCAAATTATGTTATCCAAACTTTTTAGTTTCCCTATAATTTTTCAGGACTTGGAGCTTTAAAAAATGGATATAAATATTAAACTCTTTTGTAAACAGTATTACTGAACACTTAGTCTTAATATTTGGATCTCATGTGTGATACTTATATTCATACATACATTTCAGGCAATTTACTTATTACAAGTTAGTAAAGTATTGATTTAGCCTGGACACAATCTTCAGTATATGCCAGAATGGCCAGAGTCAAAGTAGTTGCTTAGTCATAGAATTTGTATTTAACCAACTTTCCATATGTTTGTTAGAAAAAGACACTTGTATATACAAATAATATTCATAACTAGCTCAGTTAAGATGAATCATATTTAGGGAAAAATTATTTAAAGTGCCTAAGGGCTCATTTTTATCACAAATATCTATACTGAAACCCTAAAGCAACCCCAATGAGAAGTAAACTGAATATATATTGTTTTATTTAAATTTCTTTAGTGCAACTTTAGGTCCTAGTAAAACTGAGGGGAAGGTACAGAGATTTCCTATATACCTCTGCTTCACATATGCATGGTCTACCTGAATATCAACATTTTCATCATAGTGGTACAGTTGTTAGCAAGGAAAACCTATTTTGGTATATCATAATCACCCAAAGTCCATAGTTTATATTATTGTTCACTCCTGTACAGCTTATGGGTTTTGAAAAAGTTATAATGATATTTATCTATTGTTATAGTATCGTACAGAACATTTTCACTGTCCCCCAAATTCTCTGTGCTCTGCCTATTCATCCCTCCCTCCACCCAAACCCTGGCAACAGTTGCTCTTTTTACTGTCTCCATAGGTTTCCCTTTATCAGAAAGTCATACAATTGGAATCATACAGTATGTAGTCTTTTCAGATTGGCTACTTTCACTTGTAGTTATTGGCTTGTAACCACTCAGTGTAATTTTTAAAGTTATTAATGGTTCCATTGTAAAACAGTAACCAGCTGTTTATTTAAGGTTATTCAATGTATTTAAGGTTATTCAATGTCTTTGCATGACTTGATTGTGCATTTGTAGTAAGGAACAATACTTCATTGTCTGCAATGATATTCCAGTGATAAATAGATAATTTATCTATTCACCTACTGAAGGACATCTCAGTTGTTTCCAAATTTCAACAATTATGAAAAAGTTGCTATCAACATTCATGTTTAAGTTTTTGTGTGGATATGTTTTCAGCTCCTCTGGGAAAATACAAAGGAGTACAATTGCTGGATCTTATGGTAAGAGTATATTTAGTTTTGTAAGAAACCACAGAACTGTCTTCCAAAGTGGCTGTACCATTTTGCATTTCCACCAGCAATGAAAAACAGTTCTTGCTCCATGTCTTTGTCAGCATCTGGTATTTCAAGAGTTTGGCCATTCTAGTAAGTGTAGTGTCATCTCATTGTTGTTTTAACTGTATTTCCCTGATGACATATGATTGAGTTATCTTTTCATGTGCTTATTTAGCACCTGTATATATTATTTGAGGAAGTGTCTGTTAAGGTCTTTGGCCCATTTTATCATGCCTCTTTGGATTGTTTGTTTTCTTATTGAGTTTTAAGAGTTCTTTGCATATTTTTCATAACAGTCTTTATCAGATACATGATTTGAAAATATTTTCTCCTAGACTGGTTGTCTAACTCATTTGCAAAGCAAATTTTAAAAAATTATTGAAATCTAGCTTATCAAGTATTTCTTTCATGAAATGTGTCTGTGGTGTTGTATCTAAAAACGCATCTATACCCAAGGTCTTCTGTTTTCTCCTATGTTATCTCCTTAGAGATTTATAGTTTTACATTTTATATTTAGGTCTGTGATCCATTTTAAGTTAATTTGGTGAAAAGTGTAAGGACTATGAATAGATTCACTTTTTTGAATACGGATGTCTAGTTGTTCCTGCACCATTTTTTGAAGACTGTTTTTGCTCCATTATATCATTGCTTTTGTTTCTTTGTCAAAGATCAGTTGCTTACATTCATATGAGTCTATTTCTGGACTCTCTATTTTGTTCCATTGATCAATTTGTCTATCCACTGGCTAATAACACAGTCTTGATTATTATATTTCTTTACAGTAAGTCTTAAAGTTGGGCAGGGTTTATCATCCTTTTGTGTTTTTGTTCTTTGTTCTTCTCTTTTGATATTGTAGTAGCTATTCTACATCTTTTGCTCCTTCATATACACTTTAGAATGAGTTTGTCAATATCCACACAATAACTTGCTGAGATTTTGATTGTTTTACCTATACAAATCAAGAGGAAAGAACTGACATCTTGTCAATAGTGAGTCTTCCAATCCATGAGCATGGAATATCTATCTCTCCATTTCTTTAGTTGTTTAATTTAGCTCATCAGAGTTTTGTAGTTTTCCTCATATAGATCTCAAATATATTTTGTTAGATGTGCACCTAACTTTACTTTTTGGGGGGTGCTAGTGTGAATCTTACTGTGTTTTTAAATTCTACTTATTCATTGCTGGTATATAGGAAGGTGGATTAACATTGTATTCCTCAACCTTTCCTTAGTCACTAATTCCAGGAGTTTTTGTCAATTATTTTGGGTTTTGTAGATAGATGATCATGTAATCTGGGAACAAACATAGTTTTATTTCTTCCTTTCCAATCTGTGTACCTTTTATCTCCTTTTCTTATTGCATTAGCTTGAATTTCCAGTATGATGATGACAAGGAATGGTAGAAGGGGATATATCCTTACCTTGTACCTGATCCTAGTGGGAAAGCTTTGTTTTTCACCATTAAAGATGATGTTAGATATATGTTTTCTGCAGATAGTCTTTATCAAGTTGTAGAAGTTTCCTTCTATATCTCATTTACTGTGAGTTTTTTTTTTTATGAAAGGCTGTTATATTTTGTCAAATGCTTTTTCTGTCTCTCTTTTTTTTTTTTAAGCCTGTTGATGTGAGGGATTACATCAACTGAATTTCAAATGTTAAATGAACCTTGCATAACTAGGATAAATCCTATTTGGTCATAGTGTGTAATTCACTTCTTAAGAGGACTTGGAAGAGATTTTAGAAATTTTCTTTTTAAGATTTTAGTTGTAGAGTGTTCCAGAAATATGTATTTACATAGCTTTGTACAATCCTACCTGTGATGCCCTCCAACCACTTTAAGCTAAGTTACTTAAATTCATTTATCTGCCCATGCTTTCTCTATATATGCTTTTATTTTCTGTATATATGTATACTTTCCTAAATAATACAGAGTAACTCTTTGAATATTTTTCACATTCATAATAGTTATGTTTAAAATTAACAGGTGCAATTTATCTAAAAAACCCAGCACATTAAACTTAGTTGCAAATTAGTAAGTTTAATAATAATCATGAAATTTTAACCTTCTGAAGAGAAATCAGAAACTAAGCACCCATTGAAAATAAAAATCTACAGTTTTGAAAATACAACTTTGATTAGAAGATTGTAAAATGGTAGATATTTTTAATTAAACAGTTCCCACTATCCTTCTTTATTTCCTTTATAACACCTATACTCATTGTTGAATTAATTCTCCTAGCCCTCAAATAGTATAACAATTTAGGAAAGAGGCAGGAGTAGAAAAAAAAACAAATGAGTGTAAACAATGTATCTTGTACCAACCACAGCATAATAGCATTTTGGAAAGAAAGGAAAAAAACTGTATAGGCCTAGCTTGCAATTTACTAAAAGAAACATATTTAGATTAAAACCAAGTTGTTTTGTGCCAATCTAATGAGCATGCTTTCATTTCTATTTTGGCAAACTAATCATCATTGTACATGCTATAATATCCATCTGGATAATCTTCTTGATTATCACTGTTGTGGATTCTTATTCACTTGTTTCTGCCCTATAACTTCAATAGTTAGTGGCAGGACCTGGTGGAGCAGTACAAGTTTTGGTTCACATATTTGCCACCCAAGACCATGGATGCTCCTTGCTTTCTGGAAGCACTTGGTAGGCACACAGGGGTTAAGAAATTATCAGGCTGCCCTCTGGATGCAGTGTTAGCTTGGATCATAAATGTGTCTTCTGGACTTTGTGTTAACATTTAACATGCTCTCCTGGCATGCTGAGCACTGTTGAATGAAAAAGGCATGCCAGTTGTATTTTTGGATCACAGTGTTTTCCAAAACCTTCCTACCTCATACTTGTTATTCTACCTCACCTAAGAGGTATCCAACACATTGTTTAATTCCTGCCTCCAAGAAATTTACATATACAGTTTTTAATTTTCCCTCATCAGAAAGCATATTGAATATATCAATTATTTTATAAAATCCTTTGGTTATATGAAATCTTTTTATTAATCTATTAGTCAGAACTGTTAATATCACCAAGTGTGAACCTTAGTTTTTTAGTCTGTAATATAGCTAAGCTACTCTGTGGCACTGCTGCCTTGCTGTCCATTTTGTCTCACCAAGTGGCCTGTGGAGGCCTTAAACTGACACTACCCTCTCCCCAAGTAAGCCCATGCCCTAGGTAATAGCCTGCAGAGTCACAGCAAATGTTAATTTCTGATATGACTTCTCCAATAGGCCTTGTGATAAAGAGTTTCCCCTATATCCCAGGGCCTTCCCCTTGTACCCGTTAGAGAAGACTCCCATGTAACTTACCAAAATCCTGCTCTTTTTTATTTGAACTGACCAATCCAGCCTTAGCTGGGGAACCTCAAAGCATTCCATCTGTGGACCTAATAAAGACGTGGGCCCCAGGTACTGTCACTCTCTCCGCCTGCTCCCTTCTGTGCCTTGACTGCCTGCATAGTCCCCTGAGGTGTGCTATGCACTTCCTCCAGGATCTGTGAGTAATAAACTTTTCTATTTCAATTTTTCTTGTGGTCTTTTGTTGAACCATGGCTCACCATCTGGCATTCTGTGCTTCACTTACCAAATGTTGACTTAACAAATTCGTAACATATTTCCACTCTCAAAATGTTAATATGCTTCAAGATTGTCATGAATGAATCCTCTAAGTATGAAAAGCTTTAATACATTTTAAGATAGCCTGCCACAGAGGCTGATTTAACCAGTACTTTTTTCCATATGAAAATATAATTTGCTTTTAAGTTTGAAGATGATTATCTGTATGGAATATTTTATGCTCAACTGCAAGTTTATCATGGTGCTCAAGCTCACAGTAGCTTTGATTTGGTTGTAGAGTTCTATTTGAGCCTGACGACTGTATTGGAGGGTAAATTTCTCCTCTTCTTCCCTCTTCTGCTTTCAATGACTGCAATTGCCCAAGTATATTTAATTGCAGGCCACGTCTCTCTGATAGCTTAACTGAATACTTCATGATTAATTTTCCACTCTTTTCTACTGAAGAGGGCTATAGCAAATTCTTAATTAAAGGGGAACATAATTTCCCTGACTCATCATACTTTAGGAGATAATGTGTCAACAAATAATTACGTACTAAAAACATTAACATAAATAATACAAAATATGATGCCCAAATTTATGGTATTTTGCAGTTGAAGAACTTTCACTCACATTCTCTCAGTTCATCTTCATTATAACCAAATAAGGGTTGTAAAAGCAAAGTCTTAATATATTCTTTTACAGATAATTAAAGTGCAGCACAGAGTAGTTATTTGACTTAATTAAGATATCTTGTCTAGTAAGTAGCAAGGTTTGATCTTGAATAGAGGTCTTG